>NC_085998.1:20714395-21011895 GCF_030014385.1 Trichomycterus rosablanca | reverse complement strand
CGGACCGGGTTCCTGATAACTGATGCCATTACGACCTCTGCTAATTATAATGCTGATCAGGGTGTGGCTCTCCGTGCACAATGCTTGTCTTGTGCAGGTAAAAAGATGCACACGTGTCGAAGGGGGTGTGTGTCAGTTGCGAAACTTCTCAGTCAGCAGTGGAGAGTCCAAAAAATGGGAGGAAAAACTCTGTCACATTTTGTCCCATTACAGGATTATACAACATGCATCCAGATGGTCAGATGTAATCCAAAAACAATCATTAAAATTAAAACAGGTCAGTCTTAAATTAGAAGCTGCTGAAATACAGTGTATCACAAAAGTGAGTACACCCCTCACATTTCTGCAAATATTTCATTATATCTTTTCATGGGACAACACTATAGACATGAAACTTGGATATAACTTAGAGTAGTCAGTGTACAGCTTGTATAGCAGTGTAGATTTACTGTCTTCTGAAAATAACTCAACACACAGCCATTAATGTCTAAATAGCTGGCAACATAAGTGAGTACACCCCACAGTGAACATGTCCAAATTGTGCCCAAATGTGTCGTTGTCCCTCCCTGGTGTCATGTGTCAAGGTCCCAGGTGTAAATGGGGAGCAGGGCTGTTAAATTTGGTGTTTTGGGTACAATTCTCTCATACTGGCCACTGGATATTCAACATGGCACCTCATGGCAAAGAACTCTCTGAGGATGTGAGAAATAGAATTGTTGCTCTCCACAAAGATGGCCTGGGCTATAAGAAGATTGCTAACACCCTGAAACTGAGCTACAGCATGGTGGCCAAGGTCATACAGCGGTTTTCCAGGACAGGTTCCACTCGGAACAGGCTTCGCCAGGGTCGACCAAAGAAGTTGAGTCCACGTGTTCGGCGTCATATCCAGAGGTTGACTTTAAAAAATAGACACATGAGTGCTGCCAGCATTGCTGCAGAGGTTGAAGACGTGGGAGGTCAGCCTGTCAGTGCTCAGACCATACGCCGCACACTGCATCAACTCGGTCTGCATGGTCGTCATCCCAGAAGGAAGCTGACGCACAAGAAAGCCCGCAAACAGTTTGCTGAAGACAAGCAGTCGAAGAACATGGATTACGGGAATGCCCTGTGGTCTGACGAGACCAAGATAAACTTGTTTGGCTCAGATGGTGTCCAGCATGTGTGGCGGCGCCCTGGTGAGAAGTACCAAGACAACTGTATCTTGCCTACAGTCAAGCATGGTGGTGGTAGCATCATGGTCTTGGGCTGCATGAGTGTTGCTGGCACTGGGGAGCTGCAGTTCATTGAGGGAAACATGAATTCCAACATGTACTGTGACATTCTGAAACACAGCATGATCCCCTCCCTTCGAAAACTGGGCCTCATGGCAGTTTTCCAACAGGATAACGACCTCAAACACAACCTCCAAGATGACAACTGCCTTGCTGAGGAAGCTGAAGGTAAAGGTGATGGACTAAACCCAATTGAGCACCTGTGGCGCATCCTCAAGTGGAAGGTGGAGGAGTTCAAGGTGTCTAACATCCACCAGCTCCGTGATGTCATCATGGAGGAGTGGAAGAGGACTCCAGTAGCAACCTGTGCAGCTCTGGTGAATTCCATGCCCAGGAGGGTTAAGGCAGTGCTGGATAATAATGGTGGTCACACAAAATATTGACACTTTGGGCACAATTTGGACATGTTCACTGTGGGGTGTACTCACTTATGTTGCCAGCCATTTAGACATTAATGGCTGTGTGTTGAGTTCTTTTCAGAAGACAGTAAATCTACACTGCTATACAAGTTGTACACTGACTACTCTAAGTTATATCCAAGTTTTATTTCTATAGTGTTGTCCCATGAAAAGATATAATAAAATATTTGCAGAAATGTGAGGGGTGTACTCACTTTTGTGATACACTGTAGATAGATAGATAGATAGATAGATAGATAGATAGATAGATAGATAGATAGATAGATAGATAGAATTTGACAGCACCCATTAAAAGTCCAAAAACATAGGTGCTCAGGTGGCGCAGCGGTAAAATACGCTAGCACACCAGAGCTGGGATTTCGAATACATCGTATTGAATCTTAGCTCTGCCATCCGGCTGGGCTGGGCGCCTATATAAACACCGATTTACTGTTGCAGACAAAGTGGGAAAAGCCGGACCGGGTTCCTGATAACTGATGCCATTACGACCTCTGCTAATTATAATGCTGATCAGGGTGTGGCTCTCCGTGCACAATGCTTGTCTTGTGCAGGTAAAAAGATGCACACGTGTCGAAGGGGGTGTGTGTCAGTTGCGAAACTTCTCAGTCAGCAGTGGAGAGTCCAAAAAATGGGAGGAAAAACTCTGTCACATTTTGTCCCATTACAGGATTATACAACATGAATCCAGATGGTCAGATGTAATCCAAAAACAATCATTAAAATTAAAACAGGTCAGTCTTAAATTAGAAGCTGCTGAAATACAGTGTATCACAAAAGTGAGTACACCCCTCACATTTCTGCAAATATTTCATTATATCTTTTCATGGGACAACACAATAGACATGAAACTTGGATATAACTTAGAGTAGTCAGTGTACAGCTTGTATAGCAGTGTAGATTTACTGTCTTCTGAAAATAACTCAACACACAGCCATTAATGTCTAAATAGCTGGCAACATAAGTGAGTACACCCCACAGTGAACATGTCCAAATTGTGCCCAAATGTGTCGTTGTCCCTCCCTGGTGTCATGTGTCAAGGTCCCAGGTGTAAATGGGGAGCAGGGCTGTTAAATTTGGTGTTTTGGGTACAATTCTCTCATACTGGCCACTGGATATTCAACATGGCACCTCATGGCAAAGAACTCTCTGAGGATGTGAGAAATAGAATTGTTGCTCTCCACAAAGATGGCCTGGGCTATAAGAAGATTGCTAACACCCTGAAACTGAGCTACAGCATGGTGGCCAAGGTCATACAGCGGTTTTCCAGGACAGGTTCCACTCGGAACAGGCTTCGCCAGGGTCGACCAAAGAAGTTGAGTCCACGTGTTCGGCGTCATATCCAGAGGTTGGCTTTAAAAAATAGACACATGAGTGCTGCCAGCATTGCTGCAGAGGTTGAAGACGTGGGAGGTCAGCCTGTCAGTGCTCAGACCATACGCCGCACACTGCATCAACTCGGTCTGCATGGTCGTCATCCCAGAAGGAAGCTGACGCACAAGAAAGCCAGCAAACAGTTTGCTGAAGACAAGCAGTCCAAGAACATGGATTACTGAAATGCCCTGTGGTCTGACGAGACCAAGATAAACTTGTTTGGCTCAGATGGTGTCCAGCATGTGTGGCGGCGCCCTGGTGAGAAGTACCAAGACAACTGTATCTTGCCTACAGTCAAGCATGGTGGTGGTAGCATCATGGTCTTGGGCTGCATGAGTGTTGCTGGCACTGGGGAGCTGCAGTTCATTGAGGGAAACATGAATTCCAACATGTACTGTGACATTCTGAAACAGAGCATGATCCCCTCCCTTCGAAAACTGGGCCTCATGGCAGTTTTCCAACAGGATAACGACCCCAAACACAACCTCCAAGATGACAACTGCCTTGCTGAGGAAGCTGAAGGTAAAGGTGATGGACTAAACCCAATTGAGCACCTGTGGCGCATCCTCAAGTGGAAGGTGGAGGAGTTCAAGGTGTCTAACATCCACCAGCTCCGTGATGTCATCATGGAGGAGTGGAAGAGGATTCCAGTAGCAACCTGTGCAGCTCTGGTGAATTCCATGCCCAGGAGGGTTAAGGCAGTGCTGGATAATAATGGTGGTCACACAAAATATTGACACTTTGGGCACAATTTGGACATGTTCACTGTGGGGTGAACTCACTTATGTTGCCAGCCATTTAGACATTAATGTCTGTGTGTTGAGTTATTTTCAGAAGACAGTAAATCTACACTGCTATACAAGCTGTACACGGACTACTCTAAGTTATATCCAAGTTTAATTTCTATAGTGTTGTCCCATGAAAAGATATAATAAAATATTTGCAGAAATGTGAGGGGTGTACTCACTTATGTGATACACTGTATGTGTGATTCTGTTTACAGCCAAGCAAGCTTTTTTTTATTGCTATAGGATTAAAGGCTACAATGCAAGAAACAAGACCCTGCTCCTGTTTCATGTAGCCATGAGCCCTCTTAGCCCACCACTACTGAGACCTGGGTTTGATTCTCAGCGGTGCTATCGGCCAGCTGGACATCTACACAGGCATGACTGGCTATGACTGGTCTTGGGGGAATGGCTGAAGTTCCTGGCTTGCACCCAGTGTTTTCCAAGTGAAACTGGACCTGCTACAACCCTGACCAGGAAAGAGTGGTTGATAAAAATATAATGAAATATATAATGAAAGTCGAGCTTTAAGGTGTCCCTAATCTCAAGGTGATATAAACCATGCTTACCTTTGGACAGTGTCACTCTGTGTCACTGATGTTCCATCAGCTTTTAATGTAAGACCACATTATTAATCAAAGCTGCTGTTTGATTGTCTTTGACCCATCATATTTTTAGAAATACCACTTATTTAAGTTCTGATGGAACTCACACTTTAGAAATATTAATCCAAAAATGAATGAAATCATATTGAACAGCTACAAATAATATAATGGATTTTATATCCTGTACAAGGGATGTCCACATACTTCTGACCATATATTGACCGTATATTAAGCTTATGCAGTGTAATAAATGTGGCAAGTAAATGATCAGCCTAAATTGGGCACCAATCTATTACAGGCTAATACACATTGACTCGATAAACCAAAGCAAGGGTCATTTAGAGCAGCATATCCACCTATCAGCATGTTCTTGGAAGGTGGGAGGTAACTAGAGTACCCAGAAAATCCCGACACACATGGGGGTGAACATGTAAGAAAGACAGTGACTGGAGAAAAGAAATTAAACCAAGTCCTAAAGAGCCATGTTGCTGTGGGGCACCCAGTCTACAAGCTATGCCACCGGACCTATATGCTTCAATACTGTAATTTACCATTTTTAAATTGAAACTATGAGTAGCCAAAAGGTCTAAAAAGGACAAAAGGACTTCTGTATATGGTGGTTTCACATAAGGGCTTTATGCTTTGCTCACCACGAGGTTGGGTGCCAATGACTGCAGCGTTCAAGCCGTTAAGCGCCATGCTTGAAAACAATCCAGAGTATTGACATTAATGATTGACAGTACTGACAGTTTAGTATGAAATGTATTTCAGTGTAGACAAGAAAGCTCTGTCATTTGGAGACGCAAGAAGATTAAAACCCAGCAGAAGTAACAGAATGAGGAAGCCTGTTATCTCAACTGCAAACCTGGTCGCTACATTTCACAGCACGTCAATGCCGTGCTATATTTATGGTTGAATCCAGCAGTTCAGTCTCTCCCCCATGTCTGTGCTTGCTTCAGACTACATCACAAATAATCTTTCACTGGTGGTGCGTTGAAAAAGTCAGCGGCAAACTGGGTCAAAGTTTAATCAGATTGAACTTTAAGCACAGCGACAAGAGGTAAAAACTGAGTGTCAAAGCGGCAAATCTGCGTGCTGCACGATGCTCAAAGTAATGCAGCGGCAGGGTAAGCAGCACCATCTCGGTCTATAGGAAACGATGACACAGCAGTGCAAAGCAGAGATGTTCACAAGTCACAAAATATGAGTCCGAGTCTTTAGGCTAGAGTCCGAGTCAAGTCACGAGTCTTTAGGCTAGAGTCCGAGTCGAGTCACGAGTCTTTAGGCTAGAGTTCGAGTCAAGTCACAAGTCTTTAGGCCAGAGTCCGAGTCGAGTCGCGAGTCTGTAGGCTAGAGTCCGAGTCGAGTCACGAGTCTTTAGTCTAGCGTCCGAGTCGAGTCACGAGTCTTTATTTTAGAGTCCGAGTCGAGTCACGAGTCTTTAGGCTAGAGTCCGAGTCGAGTCACGAGTCTTTAGGCTAGAGTCCGAGTCGAGTCACGAGCCTGTAGGCTAGAGTCCCAGTCGAGTTACGAGTCTGTAGGCTAGAGTCCGAGTCGAGTCACGAGTCTTTAGTCTAGAGTCCGAGTCGAGTCACGAGCCTGTAGGCTAGAGTCCGAGTCGAGTCACGAGTCTTTAGGCTAAAGTACGATTCGAGTCACGAGTCTTTAGGCTAGAGTCCGAGTCGAGTCACGAGTCTGTAGGCCAGAGTCTGAGTTAAGTCACAAGTCTTTAGGCTAGAGTCAGAGTCAAATCATGAGTCTTTAGGCTAGAGTCCGAGTCAAGTCACGAGTCTTTAGGCTAGAGTCCGAGTCAAGTCACGAGTCTTTAAACTAGAGTCCGAGTCAAGTCACGAGTCTTTAGGCTAGAGTCCGAGTCAAGTCACGAGTCTTTAGGCTAGAGTCAGAGTCAAGTCAGGAGTTTTTAGGCTAGAGTCCGAGTCGAGTCATGAGTCTGTAGGCCAGAGTCCGAGTCGAGTCACAAGTCTTTAGGCTAGAGTCAGAGTCAAGTCACGAGTCAATATAATATACACAAAACATTATATTGGAAATGTAGCAAAGAAACAAATAATCTGTATGTTCAGATAAAAAACAACAGATCAACTGTATTTTGCCGTTTTACTTAGTGCCTTTACTTTCCTAGGTACCAGTTAAAAGCTTAAACTGATAAAGTTTTGTTTTCACTACAACACAAAAGCATGCAATAAATCAGGCACAGCGGCCAAAATCCAAAACACAGCAAAAAATCCTAACCAATGCCTACCATAACTCCTGAACTTCCAGAAGCTATTACATTTATAACCGTGTGTCCCATTAGGAATGTAATCTGTTATTTTGTAAATGTGCTTACAATTAAAAACCTCCAAACTTTTCCCGGTTGTGAAGTAAAACAGGAACTTGTTAGAAAGCCAATCAAGCGTTTCACTGACAATCATCTGTGTGATGCTGCAAACTAAATGAATGCAAATAACAGCATTTCTTACTAACAATTACAATCAGAAGGTCTGATTGGTTCAGAAAGCGGTTCTTCCAACCATTAGCACCAATTCTGTAGGAGCGTTTCATTCACACCAGCTGTTCCAGTGAAGTGCACTACGTAGGGTATTCCACCATTTTAAGTGAGATTCCAAAGGTAGGGAGCGACGCTTCATCACTAGACCGGAAGCTGGCTGGAACATTTACCCATTGCGTGCGTTGCGGGTTAAAACTGCTGGAGCGTTATTAGAGAGCAGAAAATGACACGATCAGAATATAATATATAATTAATTGTCACAGGTGACTAATGTTAACACATGCTGCTGAGTTTCGTTATCTACAAGTCATTTTTTGCGAGTCACGAGTCGAGTCCAAGTCATTTGAAACGAGTCCGAGTCGAGTCTGAAGTCGCTGTGTGTGGTCGCATACTCCAGTCCCCATCACTGGTGCAAAGCGGTTTTGTTGTACAACATGTGGATGCAGCCTCCCAGAACTTCTGGGATCTACATCTGTTTCTAAAATTGTTTTAATAAAGACAGATGGTAAGATTCATACAGAAATAGAACAAAACATCCACATTTGAAGAACATGGCAAATAGTGTGAATCCTGCACACACAGTGTACTTTTCCCCAGGCGAACAGAACATTAATAGCGGGTAACGTATGAGCGGCAGCCTGATCTAGTTCGTCATTTTGCAGCTAATCGTCTCTTGCTTCAGGACTGGTTTTATTTACTTTGCATTAACTACCCCTGACCCAAAATCCAAATTACAGAAGGATTTCAGAACAGATTTAGAACACAAAAGAATGTACTTAAAATATTCATTTCCTGATCACGACAGGATCAAATGGAATTCCCACCATTAATAGCTTGCTTTAAACTCTAAAGCCATTTAAGACAGAAATACACCAAGATATTTTCAATAACGATGCACAGTGGTGTGGGATTTGTGCAGTTACTTCACCCACATCATTAGAACACGCCAGTAGGTGGATTAACTACTGCCCCTAGGTGTGACTAAGCATGACTCAACAAGTGTGTGATGCCCTGTGATTGAATGCTTCCCTGTCCAGGTTGTTCCCTTGCAACCAGTAATTCTAGAATGAGAACTGAAACACAACGATGCTCTGACCAGAAAAAACAGCTTCTGGGAATAAACAGGTCAAAAACAAGTTGGATGGGCACTCAGGTGGCGCAGCGGTAAAACACACTAGCACACCAGAGCTGACATTCCGAACTCATCGGTTCGAAACTCAGCTCTGCCATCCGGCTGGGCTGGGCGCCTACGTAAACAACGATTGGCTTGTTGTTCATACAGGGTGGGAGCCGGATGGAACCTCATAACTGATGCAATTACGACCTCTGCTGGCTGATTGATGGCGCCTGCACAGAGTCTGGGATAATGTGTGATCAGGGTGTGTCTCTCCGTACACAAAGCTGATCAGCATATGAACTCGCTTTGTGCAGATGAAAAGACGCACACATGTCGGAGGGGGCGTGTGTTAGTCTCGGCTCTCCTCGGTCAGGAGTGGAGGTCAGCATCAGTAGAGAGGAAGCGTAATGCAATTGGGTAATTGGATACGACTCGATTTCATTTTTCTTCTAGCTCATCATTTAATCATTTACAGCCAAATTAAAAGATCAGTCAATCGGGTGACACGATGGTCATGATTGGCTATGTCTGAGGAAGCGGAATGGTTGAAGCCGTGTGATAGACTGGTGCCCTGTCCAGGATGTTCCTGCCTTGCACCCAGTGTTTCCTGGTGGACCAGGACCTGCAGTGACCCTGATCAAAATGGAAAATTATCTTTGAACAAAACATATTAATGTGTGTCTGAGTGTGTTTGAAATGAACTTTCCTGACCAAAATCATTGCCTAGCTATACAAATGCTTGTTTGAATTAATTGGTGTACAAATTCCCACAGACATACTTTAAAGTCTTGTGAGAAGCCTTCTTAAAAGATTTATAGCCTAAAAGATCACATAGAGGTAACTTTATTTAAATACTATTTGTTATTGAAATTTGATGTCCAACAAGGCCATGGTCAGGTGTCCAAATACCTTTGGTCATAAACTGTAGTAAGCAATTGTAAATTAAATATTAAGATACTATTTTTACAGGTAGTAGAGGATCCGAGGATTCCGCTAGCACACCTGCTCTGAGATTCTGAACTCCTTGGTTCGAAACTCAGCGTTGCCGCCAGTCGACTGGGCACCATCTAGAATCTAGAATTGGCAATGCCTGCTGCAGACACGTTTCTGCTAGGGCGGGATGACCGGACTATGAGTTTGGGGTCTTTAAACGCTATGTAAGGACCCTGATTGGCAGATAGAGAGGCGCCTGTGGAGAGTGCATAAGTGAAAAAGGGTTCCACTAAGGTCTGCGTGGGGGTCGTAGGAGGCGTGAGGAGCAATATACCCACCTTAAGTGCAATCAGGGATCCCCCAGCGGTGGAAAACAAATTGACTACGCTAAACTGGGAGAAAATGGGAGAAGAAATGAATAAATAAAATAGAAAAAAATAATAATAAATAAAAAATAGTAAAAAGATTTGAGGAATAGATTTGTATCTATACTTAAACCAGATACCAGATTTAAAAAGCAAGCTGATGCAAATGTATGCTCAGGTTTCTCATTGTGAGCAGTAATAATAATGCAACACTGCTCAGAAATATTACAGCTGATGTTAAAGCTGTTTGGCAAACAAAGCATTGTTGTTTTATGCTTGTATACTCACATCGCTTTATGCAGGGCTTGTAAACCACATGCATTTATGATGCCTCACTATTTCACACAGGCCACCAGCTAATAACTACTGTTCACAGAGCACAGGTTTACCCTATAGCACAACCTCTCTAGAGCTTTAGTGTATGACTATATGTCCCTGTCTCGCACAGAACAGCTCTAGTTGATCTTCAATTCCCCAAGCAGTGGAGCTGGAAGATGTTGGGTGTGTATTGATTTCAGAGGCAGATTACAAAGCATGCTGTGAGGAGAGATGCACGGCCTGCTGCTCTGTCAGCGCTGCTATTAGCTTTTAACCTTCAATTAGTGGCCACTGGCAGCGCTGGGCACTGATTAAGCGCTAAATGCCAGTGCTGTGCACCACATATGTGCACAGAGGTGCACACACACACGACCCATGATAGCTTATCCTAAGGTCCTGCATTATTAAAGAGCAGCCAGGCTAATTACAGTGAGGAGAGCTTACAATCAGCAGGGAACACCTGAACGTACCTGGATTATATGCTCACACACAGACCTAACAGCCTAGTCATAAATATGCATACAATCAGGTATAGCAATTAGTTTTACAATAAAATGAGCTGTTATAATTAAAATGATGGGATCTCCACATTGGGACTATAGCAGAACAGACTCACACGATATGATTATTGTAAAGCAGGGATCTACATTTGGCTACAACGCCCCCATTCAGGAATCCAATCCAAGTACTTCTTTATCGGATGATAACAGTTGCAGAATACTATACTAGCTCCTATTGTTACATCCTAATTTACTGTACCTACTGTTCTTACACCGTACTGAAGCTTTTCTAACACCCGAATTTCCCTCATGGGGATCAATAAAGGAATCTTATCTTAATAGTGTTTTTTATACACAGACATGTTTGGCTATGCCTGAGAAAGGGTGTGTCTGAACAGCTTAGCTATTGGGAGGTGCAGTTTTCAGTGCACTCTCAGTGCCGTTCCCAAGCCCAGATAAAAATAAGGAGGGTGGCGTCAGCAAGAGCAACCAGCACAAAAACTGTACCAACTCTGGTATGCGGACCAAATCCTCTGTGGTGACCCCTGAATACAGGGGCAGCCGAAATAAAAAATGGCCAACTGTGTGTGGACACCCTTCCTTACTACTAAATGTAGCAAATACGAGTGAATACGGGAGCAGCCGAAAGGAAAAATGGGCCAAGTATGTGGACACCCTTCCTTACTACTAAACGTAAATAATTCAGTCATGCCCATTGCTAACAGCCATATAAAATAAAACCCATGCTTTTAGGTTGGTGGCACCATGGGAAGGCTCTTTTCTTGTTGTAGTATGACAGTGCCTGGGTGCACAAAGCAAGGTCCATTGACAGTGAACAGTTTTTGGGTTGGAGTAAGGTGTCTTACCTCACAAACTGAATCGATAGTGATACTCACACATCTCTATATTAATGGCCATGGTTTTAGAATGGGTTGTCCAACAAACTCATGTTGACACAGTTGTCCACATACTTTTGGCCATGTAGTGTATATTATATATCACTGTCTATCTTCTTGCTTTTATCACAGCAGCTAACTAGTTATGTTCAAAACATCAAAATGCTTTAACGATGAAGCTGATTCTGGTACTGAACCATGTTGGGTTCTTGAGTCATGAAAGCATTTGTAGTTCCTGTAGCATTACAATTGTTTCTGAAAAATATTATTATGTAGTCTTAATAAATTAGCTTTTAGGTGGAAATTTTCTTTTGTCTTAATTACCCACTGTGATACTTTTAAGTACCCCGAGGGCTACCAGCATTCTCTAAAAATACCTGGTATGACACACTGTAGAGTAGATGGTTTATTTATTTGAAGCTAAATGATTAACAAGGTGCCCTGGACTTTATCTTCCTACATACCATAGATGGATGAGCACAAGTGGAGAGGCTTCCAGACTGACTCTACTCATTACTGCCAGTTTCAAAAGAGCATGGACCACTATCCTTCTTAGATCTAACTTCACAGGATGACATACAAACCATATACACTGACCAGCCATAACATTAAAACCACCTCCTTGTTTTTACACACACTGTCCATTTTATCAGCTCCACTTACCACATAGAAGCACTTTGTAGTTCTACAATTCTACAAAGTCTATCTGTTTCTCTACATGCTTTGTTAGCCCCCTTTCATGCTGTTCTTCAATGGTCATGACTCTCTCAGTACCACTACAGAGCAGGTATTATTCAGGTGTTGGATCATTCTCAGCACAGTGACAATGACGTGGTGGTGGTGTGTTAGTGTGTGTTGTGTTGGTATGCGTAAATAAGACACAGCAATGCTGATGGAAATATTAAGCACCTCACTGTCACTGCTGGACTGAAAATGGTCCACCACCCAAAAAATATCCAGCCAACAGTGCCCCATGGGCAGCGTCCTGTGACCACTGATGAAGGTCTAGAAGATGACCAACTCAAACAGCAGCAATAGATGAGCGATCGTCTCTGACTTTACATCTACAAGGTGGACAAACTAGGTAGGAGTGTCTAATAGAGTGGACAGTGAGTGGTATTTAAAAACTCCAGCAGCACTGCTGTGTCTGATATGTCTCATATCTCATGTCTCATACCAGCACAACACACACTAACACACCACCACCATGTCAGTGTCACTGCAGTACTGAGAATGATCCACCACCTAAATAATACCTGTGGGGGTCCTGACCATTGAAGAACAGGGTGAAAGCAGGTTAAAAAGGTATGTAGAGAAACAGATGGACTACAGTCAGTAATTGTAGAACTACAAAGAGTTTCTATATGGTAAGTGGAGCTGATAAAATGGACAGTGAGTGCAGAATCATATATATAGGGACACATAGCCATGAGTTTGTTGGATATCCCATTCTAAAACCATGGCCAAGTTTAGTGCTGGCCCCCACTTTGCGGATGTCACAGCCTACTCTATTGGGAAAGCTTTCCACAAGATTTTGAAATGTGTCTGTAGGAATTTGTGCCCATTAGGTAAGACCATCTGTAAGGTCAGGCATTGACACTGGAAAAAAAGGTTTTGGCTGTAAATGAGGTTTCAAATTCTTCCTAGTGTGTTCAGTAGATGTTAAGAAAATACGCAACATTACCGTCCTGTGCTGTCATTTTCTTTGCTTTTATTTAATAAAGCCTTAAGTCTTGTTAGCAGTCATCCATTGAAAATGTTGGT
The DNA here is from genome assembly GCF_030014385.1 of Trichomycterus rosablanca. NCBI lineage: Eukaryota > Metazoa > Chordata > Actinopteri > Siluriformes > Trichomycteridae > Trichomycterus > Trichomycterus rosablanca. The sequence continues at coordinate 20,999,042 of NC_085998.1, read as the reverse complement.
GTGACTGCACTGGCTCATCAGTTTACAATGAACTGCAGATGAATGTCATTTATTTTAAAAAAGAGGCTGCCAAAACCCTAATGCTCACTTGTGGTCTCATACATGATGTAGTGTGTATAAATGTTGAAGCATAAACGAATGAACATCTGGCCTATGCTAACATTAATTACTATGTCATCTTTCTCATGTATTCTGTTGAGCGTCTTTCTCCTGACAGCGGTCAGGGCTAAATTTAGGTTTGGAAAGTTAAAGGCTGTAGCCCAGGGGATAGAAAGAGAGGGAGAGAAAGAAAGACAGAGAATAAAAGGAAATGAAGGATTAGATGTTTTGCATTTGTAGGATATCAGGGACAGTTTTCTCAACTCTCAAACAGAGAGTTTCTACCTCTTAAAACTCTGTTTTCTTACTTATTGATTCTACATATACATTACCAGAGAAGGCAGAAAAACTTGCACAGTACTGAAGTACTTCTGCCACAGCTCTGGTTCTCAGTGTGGTCAAAGATGCAGCTGTGCTGGTTCCTACTGGTAAAATTAAACAGATTCCAGCAAAAACATCCTGCTGGTCTGGAACTTTTTGTTCTTTTCTTTCAGCTGCTCTTGTATTCCAGAGTCTCCACAGCAGACGATTCTGGTCCACAATTCTTATTTGGCACAGTTTTTTGGATGCCCTTCCTGACGCAATCCTCCGAATTGTATTCCGTGCTTGGGAGCGGCACCTTGTGTAGATGGCCGACCGGTCAACAGCACTGCTGAGAATCGTACTGCTACGCAACCCGAGCACCTTGGTCTGGACCTTCATTAATATTTTTGACTTACAATACTGTAACAGTATACACCGATCAGGCATAACATTAAAACCACCTCCTTGTTTCTACACTCACTGTCCATTTTATCAGCCCCACTTACCATAAAGATGCACTTTCTAGTTCTACAACTACTGACTGTAGTCCATCTGTTTCTCTGCATGCTTTGTTAGCCCCCTTTCATGCTGTTCTTCAATGGTTAAGACCCCCACAGAGCAGGTATTATTTGGGTGGTGGGTCATTCTCAGCACTGCAGTGACACTGACATGGTGGTGGTGTGTTAGTGTGTGTTGTGCTGGTATGAGTGGATAAGACAGCAGCGCTGCTGGAGTTTTTAAACACCTCACTGTCACTGCTGGACTGAGAAAAGTTCACCAACCAAAAATATCCAGCCAACAGCACCCTGTGGGCAGCATCCTGTGACCCCTGATGAAGGTCTAGAAGATGACCAACTCAAACAGCAGCAATAGATGAGCGATCGTCTCTGACTAGGTAGGAGTGTCTAATAGAGTGGACAGTGAGTGAACACGATATTTAAAAACTCCAGCAGTGCTGCTGTGTCTGATCCACTCATACCAGCACAACACACACTAACACACCACCACCATGTCAGTGTCACTGCAGTGCTGAGAATCATCCACCACCTAAATAATACCTGCACTGTGGTGGTCCTGACCATTGAAGAACAGCATGAAAGGGGGCTAACAAAGCATGCAGAGAAACAGATGGACTACAGTCAGTAATTGTAGAGCTTCAAAGTGCTTCTATATGGTAAGTGGAGCTGATAAAATGGACAGTGAGTGTAGAAACAAGGTGGTTTTAATGTTATGGCTGATCAGTGTATAAGTCAAGTTTAGACAAGCACAGTGTAGAGTAGATTTTACTCCTATCCTTCATCCGAGCCTGAGCCAATAAAACAGAGCAGGCCAAGGTCTCCTCTTTTGTGAGTGAAACTCCAATTATTAAACGTATGAAATGATAATATGAGAAAAAGGTTTGCTAGCTGCTGTTATGAATATGATCCCTTCCGTATACTCATGAGGACCCAGCACAAATCCCGTCTGACTGTTGCATTATGCTCCACTCTTGTCTTTCCTCCATCTGACGCCCGAAGCAAATCAGATTCAGTTTGAAAGGGTGCTTTCTCAACCTATCTGTTCCACCACTTGCAGGGCAGATGTTCGGCTCTTCTTTATCCTTTCATCCATTCATTCAGTGCTGGCTGGTATCTCCCTCTCCAAACCCGTGAACACATTTTCAGTCACACGCAGAGTTATCATTAGGGCTCGTAATTAAAGACTGGGACTGGGGCTCATTCTGACAAGCCTGGTTTATATTTAGAACATGCAAGCTGGCAGGAGACTTCAAGTTAAAGCGGTGAGCGCAAAACTCGATTCACGTCAAGTTCTTCATCTGCCAAAACTTTTATTGCAGAATTTGTTGGGCCCTTGAGACACAAAGAAGCTGTAATAGACAGAAACATACACATGTACACTGCTGAAGTTATATTTCATCTTCATGTTTTACCACAGCATTATTCTGGTCTGGTTTCCCTGGAATCACTGGGTGCAGAGCAGTCACACCTCAGAAAGGACACCAATTCAATGCAGGGCCTCACTGTTGCTAGCTGCTGCCATCTCCAACCACCCCCACTGACACAGCCAATCATGTCTGTATGTAGACTCAAGACGAGCCAACCATGGATCCCAGCAGTAGGGGGTTAGCACAATTTACCACTGCGCCACCAGAGTGCTGCTAGAGCAGCATGCACCATCAAACACGTCTTGTTTGTTTGATTGTTTGTTTATTAGGATTTTAACGTCATGTTTTACACTTTGGTTACATTCATGACAGGAACGGTAGTTACTCATTACACAAGGTTCATCAGTTCACAAATATATATCAAACACAATCATGGACAATTCAGTGTCTCCAATTCACCTCACTTACATGTCTTTGGACTGTGGGAGGAAATTGGAGCACCCGGAGGAAACCCATGCAGACACAGGGAGAACATGCAAACTTTGAACCCAGGATCTTCTTGCTGTGACATTTACATTTTCGGCATTTAGCAGACACCTTTATCCAAAGCGACGTACAGTACAGTATACACTTTGAGCAATTGAGGGTTAAGGGCCTTGCTCAAGGGTCCAACAGCAGCAACCTGGCAGTGGTGAGACTTGAACCTGCAACCGTCTGATTACCAGTCCAGTACCTTAACCACTAGGCTATGGCTTCTTGCTGTCCACTTAGCCACCGTGCCGCCCCAAACACGTTCTATCATAATGCTGCTTTTGCCTCAGAAATTAATACAGCAGTATTTGGCAACATCATGTTCCTTTTTTGTTATTCTCATTCCCTATCTCTTGCTCTTTCTGCTTTACTCATCCCTTTGTCAGCTCCACTGAGCGAGCACTATGGCCCCTTGTCCTGTCAGCTATGGTGAAGAAGCACGCCTGAGCCTCAGCTGTTTTCTAGCAGGATTAGTCTGGTTCAGCACACATGCTGCTTCAATCTGACCAGTCAGCCTTGGCTTTAAAAAAAAGAAAGAAAAAAAAAAGGCAGGAGGGAAAAGTGGACCATCGGTTGCCACTTCACGCTGATGTCCACAGAACTGATTTAGGTAAAACAACATGCTCTCTATGCCTGCGGCAATTCTGAGTGTGTGTTAACAAAGATAGAAAAATGAAAGGCTGTCCTGAGACTCACAGAAAGCTGAAGATGACCTTCAGGTTTTTCTGGTCCTGTACAGTCAGCGTTAGCATTTAGATGAACAGTAAAACTGTTGGATAACGGGGGTTAATTAATTTATTTTAGTAAGGAAAGCATTCACATTTGCGTGCTGGTTTCCTACTTGCCACTGAAAGAAGTCTACAATAATTGCATTATGCTTCCTTTCTACTGGAGCTGACCCCCACCCTGATTGAGGAGAGCGAGACTGTCACACGCCCCCTCTGACACGCGTGCAGTAGCCGACCGCATCTTTTCACCTGCACGAGGTGAGTTCATATGCCTATCAGCCCTATGCACGGAGAGCCACACCCTGATCAGCATTATTCCTCGACTCTGTGCAGACGCCATCAACCAGCCAGCAGAGGTCATAATTCGCTCAGTTAAGAGGTTTGTTTATTTGTTTATTAGGATTTTAATGTCATGTTTTACACTTTGGTTACATTCATGACAGTTCATCAGTTCACAAGGATATATCAAACACAGTCACGGACAATTTTGTGTCTCCAATTCACCTCACTTGCATGTCTTTGGACTGTGGGAGGAAACCGGAGCACCCGGAGGAAACCCACGCAGACATGGGGAGAACATGCAAACTCCACACAGAAAGCACCCGGACCGCCCCACCTGGGATCGAACCCAGGACCTTCTTGCTGTGAGGCGACCGTGCTACCCACTTAGCCACCATGCCGCCCTCAGATATGAGGAGTCCCTATCCGGCTTTATCCTACCCTCTGAACAACAGCCAATCGTTGTTTATACAGGCGCCCAATATGATGTATTCAAAATCCCAACTCTGGTGTGTTTAAGTCTAGACTGAAAACATATTTATTTTCTCAGGCTTTTGATTAGTATAGACAAAGGCGCAGAGCTTGGGGGTTCTTGGTCATAGAAACTTGTGGTGATCAGGGATGTTGGGTTGCTGTCGTTCTGCCTCTCTTGTCCGATCACTCAGGATTGATGACGGTGGGGAGATGGGCGCTGATGTCCTATGAAAGCCTTCATGACCTTGTTACCTGCTCGCTCTCCCTTTTAGTTATGCTGTAATAATTAGGGCTGCCGGAGTCTAAAACTCTCTGCAAAACTGTTTTACTCAACTAGCATTGTACATTATTAACTACATTCTCTTTTGTTTTACCCCGAGGGCATTCTGATGGAAACCTGTTTACCCGCCGAGGTTAAGGATTAAAGTCGAGACTGCCGTGACAACGATGCTGCTCCTGCCGGATGTGACGGGTCTGGCGTAATTGCACAGAGAATGACAAGAACTCACTACAGACTTTATTGAAGACTAGACCGAATAACAACTCTATTATTATAATTTATTTATCTATTTATTGGCAGTTATAACTTTTAGTTCATTTGTTTCTGTGTTTGTATGATTTGATGATATGATTTGTGTAAATCCTACTTATTTAAAGTATCCTCCAGGCCACCCAAGAATGATGGGCCCTGCTGAGTCTGGTTCCTCTCAAGGTTTCTTCCTGTAATTTTCAGGGAGTTTTTCCTTGCCACTGTCGCCCTCGGCTTGCTCAACAGGGGTTTTTGTATCTGTTGGTCCTGGATTTTGTAAAGTTGCTTTGAGACAATGTCTATTGTAAAAAGCGCTATATAAATAAAGTTGACTTGACTAGCGTATTTTACCGCTGCGCCACCTGCCTGCCTAAACAGAAGCTTTTAGAAAGCATCGAAGAACGTTGGTATATTAAAACCGTGCCCTTTAAATATCACACCTAATATCCTGTTCATGCACAAAAGTCTCTTTTGTACATTTCCATAAGCTGTTACTAATGATCTGCAAAACTCAGCTTCACAGAGGTGAGCACTTGGCATCCAGCCTAGCTGATGTCCATTTAGATCTACTTAATGAGGTAAGGAAATACCGGTATTGGCCAAAACCACTAAAGCCCAGGCCTTAGTAGTGTTACTTTGATCCTGGAAAAGAAGAACCTGAGAGATAGATCACAAACAGGTCACTTGGCTGTATGAGTCATTAAATGACATGAATCTGTAACTCTCATCTTTTCATATTCCCCTGAGTGAACTTCAAATGGCACGGCAAAGATGCTTTCCTGGAAGTTCATTGCTCACTTGGATTATGTGAAAGACCTTATTTCCCTCTGACATTTTAATACAATAGAGGCACAATACATTTCCAATAAAAGAATCACTCATGAATTAGTTTCCTAGGCTAGCATTGTTATTGTGTGACAGCTTCTACTAGTAGCTAGTAGTTTCCTTTATGTTCCTTAGTCACAGTCACTTCAAGATATTAAACCTTAAATAATTAAGAATGCCACTGTAAAGGAAAAAATACCTATATTACCCCGATATCTGGTGGAGCATGGCTTTGTGTGATTGTGTGTGACTATATGTTTTCGTACAAGCATTTAAGGTCATACTAACCAAAATGTGATGTTACGCTTCAGCCAAATGTGTGGACTAGGCTTGAGGGATTGTTTATACTGAGACAGCTGGCTGTTGAAACGGAAACTAAACAGTATTTATTTTGGAAATGGCCATGGGATAAAATAAGAGGCATTTTTGACATTTCTACGAACAGTGCTAGAGTGTACCCAGTGGTAGCTCAGCGGTTAAGGTACTGGACTAGTAATCAGAAGGTTGCCGGTTCAAGCCCCACCACCGCCAAGTTGCCCCTGTTGGACCCTTGAGCAAGGCCCTTAACCCATAAATGCTCAAATTGAGAGCAGCATTGATGGCTAAGTGGTAGAATTCTCACCATAACATTAAATCCCCTCCTTGTTTCTACACCCACTGTCCATTTTATTAGCTCCACTTACCATATAGAAGCACTTTGTAGTCCCTCCTTTTCTCTTATCTTATGTTTGTGTATTTGGTATTTGTAGAGTTCCCAAGCCTCCCAACACACATTTAAATGTACAATTGCTGCTAACATTTGTACAAATGACAAATAAACTTGAAATATTTTGGAATCCATGTCAATTCAGTTTACCCAAGAGGAGCACATATCTGTTTTTTTCAATGTATTAAATCAATACAGTCATCAGTACAGTATTAAGCCTGTTGTTTATTATCATCTGGCAAGCATATAGCGTGGAGCATCTGAAAACTTGGGCTTGCAAGGGGCAAAACGTCATGATACTTGCAAATATGTTGTTACTTTTTTATCTATTAGTCATTATATACTACTAATTGTTCAGTCTGTCATAAATAAAATCAACTTACTTTTTCTTTGGTCAGTTCATGATTCTCCTATTGTTTATCATTATCTACATAACTCTGACTTTTAAAGTGTGGTGAGGCAGGTACGTCACACTGTGCTAAATGCCAGCACCATAGGAGTTGACTGCTTCATTTCATGCCCAGTGTGAAAAACCCATCTACCTATTATCCTTCATTTAAGTAATGACCATTCTATTATGATCATTCATGTGATATGACAACTGAAGTCGAATTTAGACCACCTGGCTCATTTTTAAATGCCACTTTAGTTCATCTGCTTAGACTTCGCCATTGGAGAAGCACTGACAAACAAGATGAAAACAGAGTGTGATAAATCTAGCCTGATTGTCCATTTTGGAGAGCGACTCTTCTACGAGTTATTTACGAACTGTTACGGGAAGGATCATATTATGTCTAAGAGTCATTATCGTCAAAACAAAGACAGCCCATGGGGCACAGTGAAGAGCGCATTAACCAAAAAAGATAAAGCTTATTCAAATGATAAAAATATTCAAACTGAAGGCGAAAAGGCTTTTGCTCTTAAATGAATGAGTGGAATTTCTTAATTTAAAAAATGCAATTAACACAAACAACTTACAAAAAGCTAAAAGCTATGCATTTTTTTAAATTCTATAAACGGGGCCACTCAGGTGGCACAGCGGTCAAAAACCACACGCTGGAACCAGGGCTGGGATCTCGAATACATCGTATCGAATATCAGCTCTGCCTGCCGGCTAGGCTGAGCAGCCACATGAACAATGATTGGCCTGTTGTTCAGACATGGGTGGGATTAATCCGGATGGGGTCTCTCTCTCATAACTAATGCAATTACGACCTCTGCTGGCTGATTGATGGCGTCTGCACAGAGATGAGAAAACAGTGCTCTCAGGGTGTGTCTCTCCGTACACATTGCTGAGCTGCACTGCACTCGTCAAAGTGTAGGTGATAAGATGCATACGGCATGCTGCCCACGTTTCGGAGGGGGCGTGGGTTAGCTTCGTTCTCCTCAATCAGAGCAGGGATCGGCATTGGTAGAGAGGAAGCATGATGCAATCGGGCAATTGGACGTGCTAAAAAGGGAGAAAAAAGGGGAGAAAATGCATAAAATAAAAAATATAAAAAAATTATATAAACAGGGTCAATAATAAGTCATATCCAATAAAGCCATTGTTTTTCCAGGAGGCTAAAGTCAAGAATCTAAATAACATACTCATTTAGTGGCAGAAACATTTCATCCTTGCAAACGTTGCACAATGAGACTTCATAATAAAAGTCCCTGGACATCAATTGGATTCTTTAAGTTCCCTTTGAACATAACTCATTGATTGGAGAGACTAGCTGCCTTGGGGGTGCAGATATATTGTTTATATACCCCTTTTGTTTATTCTTTATATGCTCCCCCTTGGTGACATCATACGTCGGCATGGTTTACATTTCCACTGCTATGCTGATGATATTCAGCTTTACATCTCCTCCAAATCCATTAATACTGAACTTCACTCCACTCTGACAAATTGCATCACTGAAATGAAATTGTGGATGAAAGCTAATTTCCTCAAATTAAACTGTGAAAAATCAGATATGATCATCGTAGGTCCTACAACCCTGGCAAAAACCACAAAAAATTTTCAAATTACCATTGATAATGACACTTTGTCTCCGTCTTCTAACATCCGAAATCTTGGTGTAATTTTTGATGGCAACCTCTCTTTTGACCGCCATGTAAATCACATCACCAAAACTGCTTTCTTTCATCTAAAAAACATAGCACGTCTACGTCCATCACTCTCCTTTTCTGCCGCCGAAACCTTGATTCATGCTTTTATTACATCCAGAATTGATTATTGCAATAGCATCCTTTATGGTACATCTAACAAAATCCTAAAAAAACTTCAGTATATCCAGAATTCAGCTGCTCGCCTCCTTACTCATACTCGCTCCCGTGATCATATTACACCTGTTCTACAAAAACTTCATTGGCTTCCCGTTGCTCAACGCATTCAATTCAAAATTCTTCTATTCACTCACAAAGCTCTCCATAATCAGGCCCCATCCTACCTCACCGACCTGCTCCATCAGCACATTCCCTCCCGTAGCCTTCGCTCTTCTGAGGCTAACCTACTGTCCATACCCTCTAGGACCAAGCACCGGACCTGGGGTGACAGGGCCTTTTCCATAGCTGCTCCATCTTTATGGAATGCTCTCCCCAAACACCTACGAGATTGTCCTGACCTGTCCAAATTCAAGTCACTTCTCAAAACTCATCTATTCAGAGTGGCATTTAACTTGTAACAACACAAAATAAATGCTTTTATTTTTGCTATTCTTTTTAATAGTTTTTATACTTAGATCACGACAGAAATGTGAAGTCCTAGATCCTAAAACTTGTAAAGTTTTCAGTTTCCTGATTGCATGTAAATCTGTCCTGTTTCTGTCTAATTTTAAGAAATTGTTCTATATTTGTTGTTCTCTCTCATAATTTAGCTAATTTTTAATGAACTGTCTTATGCTGCTCTCTTTGTTTTTATCTTAATTATTCTTGTTGATGTACTATTTTGATTTTGTACTATGATTTGTATGGTGTATGTACGTATTTGTTTTGATTATTTGTCTTATGTAAAGCGTCTTTGAGTATCTTGAAAAGCGCTATATAAATAAAATGTATTATTATTATATATAAATAACAGGCTGTTAATTACACATTGATTAAAGGTCTATAAGCAAAATGGCTTTGGTGAAATGAAAGGACAACCACCACATTTAAATTGGATGTCATTAATGACATTTATGCACCACTTTGGGTCAAATTTGACTTTTATTTGTTTATTCATCATTGTGAAAATGGAACACATCTCAGAAATAGTAAACGATAGGTGGGAATATACCCTAAATAGAAACACAGTACTATATATATAAGAGCATGACACGCTTACTCAGTCACCCACTCAGAGATATCTTAAGACAAGTTAGAGTAGCTAGACCACCTACTGAAATGTTTTGCCAACCCTAGATTGAATGGAAATGCCAGTATCAAATAATGATCAAATATATTATATAATAAATATTGTAATCATAATGATGATAATAATAATAAATGAATAATCATTACCCAACCCAAATCTAATGCTCAAAACTTAATCTATGATCACAGATGAACGCATGTCTCCACTTTGGTAATACACTCCATAAACTTAAGCATTTGCAGATCTTTGGTCCAGGATCTAATGTATGTGATGAGAATCCAGCTTCCTGCATCCTTTCCGCCATTTAAGCAGGTTTACCGTACTGTATCACCTGTCAGACATCCACTCTCACCTTGCCACTCATAGTTCTGCAGCCGACCTGACATTCCTGTCCTAATGAGTTCTGGGTGTTTTGGATGAGCACAGCTTGACAGCCGTCTAACAGAGAACCATCTGCTGCAGGTGCTGGGCTTCGTTGTCTGATCACTTTATTTCTGGCTATTCAGTTATTAGTTCATGACAGTTGATTCATTGCTGGCTCACACTGCACCTCCTCAACCGCCACTCTCGCCTAGATCCGTTACACAAACATGCGCTGATGATCATTCGTCCGACCTTGCCATCACCACCTCTCCTAATAAAGAACACAGTGATGTAAAAAGCTAATCATCCCTTTTTTGATTGCCTCAATGCCTTTTGACTTCAGTATATATATATAATATGGCTATGCTGTTCAATCTCAGTGGTAGTGAGCTAGCGTATTTAACACCTAGTCTATTTTTGCTGTATGCGGTGAATTTAAGAGGTGTGATTTTTGAGATATCATATATATCAAATGTGTTATATACACTGATCAGCCATAACATTAAAACCACCTCATTGTTTCTACACTGTCAATTTTATCAGCTCCACTTGCCATTTAGAAGTACTACAATTACTGACTGTAGTCCATCTGTTTCTCTACATGCTTTGTTAGCCCCCTTTCATGCTGTTCTTCAATGGTCAGAACAGAGTAGGTATTATTTAGGTGGTGGATCATTCTCAGCACTGCAGTGACACTGACATGGTGGTGGTGTGTTAGTGTGTGTTGTGCTGCTATGAGTGGACCAGACACAGCAACACTGCTGGAGTTTTTAAATACCGTGTCCACTCACTGTCCACTCTATTAGACACTCCTACCTAGTTGGTCCACCTTGTAGATGTAAAGTCAGAGACGATCAGCCCTGGTGAGAAGTACCAAGACAACTGTATCTTGCCTACAGTCAAGCATGGTGGTGGTAGCATCATGGTCTTGGGCTGCATGAGTGTTGCTGGCACTGGGGAGCTGCAGTTCATTGAGGGAAACATGAATTCCAACATGTACTGTGACATTCTGAAACAGAGCATGATCCCCTCCCTTCGAAAACTGGGCCTCATGGCAGTTTTCCAACAGGATAACGACCCCAAACACAACCTCCAAGATGACAACTGCCTTGCTGATGAAGCTGAAGGTAAAGGTGATGGACTAAACCCAATTGAGCACCTGTGGCGCATCCTCAAGTGGAAGGTGGAGGAGTTCAAGGTGTCTAACATCCACCAGCTCCGTGATGTCATCATGGAGGAGTGGAAGAGGATTCCAGTAGCAACCTGTGCAGCTCTGGTGAATTCCATGCCCAGGAGGGTTAAGGCAGTGCTGGATAATAATGGTGGTCACACAAAATATTGACACTTTGGGCACGATTTGGACATGTTCACTGTGGGGTGTACTCACTTATGTTGCCAGCCATTTAGACATTAATGGCTGTGTGTTGAGTTATTTTCAGAAGACAGTAAATCTACACTGCTATACAAGTTGTACACTGACTACTCTAAGCTATATCAGAGTTTTATTTCTATAGTGTTGTCCCATGAAAAGATATAATGAAATATTTGCAGAAATGTGAGGGGTGTACTCACTTTTGTGATACACTGTATATACACCCACATCTACAGGCATCACATTCTAAATGCATTTATAATTACAAAACTACAATGAAGTTAATCTTTAAAAATGTTGAAATCCTTTTCTATTTACTTTTATCAGTAGATAAACATCAAAAGAATTAACAAATCACAGATTCTTCTTTTTACTGCATTTTACAAAACATCAAAACAACTTTTTGGGACATGGAGTCTGTAGGAATGCAGAATAGCTCAGTGGTTAAGGTACTGGACTAGTAAACAGAAGGTTGCCGGTTCAAGCCCCGCCACCACCAAGTTGCCACTGTTGGGTCCCTGAGCAAGGCCCTTAACCCTCAATTGCTCATTGTGTTCCGCTCATTGTGTTAGTCGCTTTGGATAAAAGCGTCTGCTAAATGCTGAAAGTAAGTTTAAGCTGAAAATCATCCACATGTGATCAAATTAAAGCAATTCTGCAAAGAAAAGACAGCCAGAATGCCTTCCAGTTATCAAAGTGATTACAGTTGCTGCTAAGGTTAATAGGGTTTATTTTACATTAACAATTATTTTAAATAATTATTTAGGTGGACATTAGTGTTGCAGAACATTTTCCCTATAATAAAAATGATCATTCCTCTTGTTGTGTATTACATTTTGTTTTTTTTGTGACAAACCTTTTTTTACAGCAATGTACGTTAGTGTTAAGTGTTCACTTTACATCTGATGACCTTTATTTTTCCCACAGAAGAAATCCATACCATCTCTAAACCTCCTTAAAATGTAATGTTTCCATCAATAGGCTTTTAACATCTGCACACATGGGTGTCATGTAGAGAATTTACCACACAGCTTGATATTTAGACAAGTCAGATAGGCACACAGTAGTGCAAATAAAGTTTGACTACATTATTTCCAATAGCTTTCAATATATGCAGTTCTGAAACTGGATTCTAAAACTAAATAAATTGACCAGAAGTTGCAATCCTAAACAGGCACTCCAACATGAAGTATTTAAAAAAAAGTGATTTATTATTATGGGGCTGGACCAAAAATGTATGTATGTACATATATGTAACATATATGTAAAAATGTTCACCATTTATTTCAAAGATCCATTTACAGTTGAACTGCTTTGATAAAGGTAAAAACTAACAAGCATGGCTCAGTTACAAAATCATGTCCTTCCGCCCTCCTAAATTTGGCCAACAAATAAGGCATGGAGGCGTAAATGATTGATGTGACAGTTCCTCTTAGTTGACAGTCACCTTTGCCTAGTTGGGCATTAATTCACTCCAGGTGGGAGTGTTTCTATTTATCACGGTTTCTCCCTCACAGATTTGCCAGCTCCTTTGTTGGTAATCTGCTTTCTCTGGAACTGTGACCCACTTTTATGTTTTTAGGGAACTTAATTGGCACTGCTGCAGTTTTCTGGCTGTCATTATGGAACCCTGGATGAGCAAACTGGCCCAGAGGCAATCGGATGGCTGGACACGTGCTGCGCCTGTCAATGGTATGCTGGTCCCACTCAAAATTCTGCTATCACAGCTCATTTTTAGGCTTCCAAACACTGGCTTGTCACAGATGGACAGAGGAGCCTGTCATATTTAGACAACCAGTTGTCAGTTTCTCGCTATCCACTTATTCCATGGGCTACTTTGTGGCTTTTTAGCCACAGAACTGTTCCACCTTGGTTAAGCATCCTGACAATTGGGTTATTTTTTTGGGGTTCAATTCTTTCAGGTACAGGATTAAATTTGCCACCTCAGTAGGGAGGCGCGTCCCGGTACCAAAAAAAAAGGCATGAAACAGTAGGTGTTCTTTATTTATATTTTTGACTCAAAGATTAGTTGCAGAAATCATTAAAATACGTTTCTCAGACATGTGTGTAAATTATTTACCTTAACTTAAAAAGGAAACTAATTATTAATGTAGGTGTGGCTAAAAAGTAATTACAAAATGGTCTTTGTTTGACATTAAGACACTGTGAAGATTGCAAAGTCTATTATTTTAAGAAAAATTGGCCACTATACTCAGCTCTGCCATCCGGCAGGCTGGGTGGCTACACGAACAACAATTGGCTGTTGGTCATACAGGGTGGGACCCAGACGGGACCTCAAACCTGATGTAATTACGACCTCTGCTGGCTGATTGATGGTGCCTGCACAGAGTATAAGGATAAAAGCTGATCCACATATGAACTGCGCAGTTGAAAAAAATGCAGTCCGCTACTGTACACGTGTCGGAGGGGGCGTGTGTCAGTCTCGGCTCTCCTCAGTCAGGAGTGGAGGTCAGCATCAGTAGAGAGGAAGCGTAATGCAATTGGGTAATTGGATCAGCTAGATTGGGAGGGAAATTGGGAAAAATGGCTCCTGTTGTCTTTTGTATTAGTGATCTATGAAACTGCTTTAGTCATGCATACTGAAAAAGTCACTAAAGCAGTGAAGAATGAATAATTTAAAGAGCACCTTTATGTAAACCTGCATTTACACTCTGGCCACTTCATTAGGATCACCTATTAACCTGCTTGTTTGTGGAATCATCAGAAAAGAACAGCCAGACTTGTCTGTGCTGACGAGAAGGCGTGAGTAACTTATTTAGTTTCTTACAGCAAGCAGAAAAGCATCTCTGAATGATAATACATTGAATTTTAAGACGGATTCACCTCTGGTCATTCTGTGTATACCAATATTTCACCCTACCATCTGCTTGCTGATCAGATTAATCAGACCAAGCAATGTTTATCCAATCTTCATTTATCTGGTTTCAGTGTGGATTTATATTCTAGACTGATAGAAGTAAAACAAGATTTGTTCTTTTGCTGTTGTAACACATTTCATCTACCTCAAGGTTCAACATGTATACTGAAATGCTTTTCTGCTTTTATGGTGGTTAAGAGTGGTTATTTGAGCTATTTGAATTGATACATAACCTTCCAGGAACTCTTTCATCAACAAGCCTTTTATCCCACAAAACTGCGGCTTACTGGCTGTTTTTTTATTCCCAGGAGATGAGCAGTTTTTACCCAGCCTATCTAGCATTATGTGGCAAACAAAGCATTCAAACAGCATTTTATGTTATTGATTTTAACGGTAACTGAAGCTTTGGAGTCAAGGTTTTACGCACTGTTTTAATGCCACATCGCCAGCATCAAGAGCAGATGTACAGATGATTCCAATACAGTGGCCAGTTGGTGTACCTAATAAAGTGAAAAGGTTTTTGATACTTCATTGAAGAAGCTGCACAACTTTTATATATTCAGCACCACACAGGAATCATCATCGCCAGAGAGGGCCTGAGTCATTCTAACAATAATCTAGATAACAAATGTTCAGTTCAAATTACGCAAAATTTGACAAACAACATTTAAACAATTACAAACCTAAGCAAATAAATCCTCCATACCTGCCCATTCAATATGTGCTGACTGGTGGTCCAGCTACAACATTTCAAAGGGCGAAGAAATTCAATCCAATCAGACACCAAACATATTGTATAAATGGATAAGCTTTGTTATCACTAACTTTGTGACAAGTTCCACCCACTGTGCCAGTTGTAATAATATCTTTCTGTAGAGCCGAGTAGGTGTGATTGTCATGTGCTTTGAATTCTGGCCTGTTGTATCCATATCCATATACACCGATCAGCCATAACATTAAAACCACCTCCATGTTTCTACACTCACTGTCCATTTTATCAGCTCCACTTACCATATAGGAGCACTTTGTAGTTCTACAATTACTGACTGTAGTCCATCTGTTTCTGTGCACGCTTTTCATGTTAGCCCCCTTTCATGCTGTTCTTCAATGGTCAGGACCCCCACATGACCACTACAGAGTAGGTATTATTAAGGTGGTTGGTCATACTCAGCACTGCAGTGACACTGACATGGTGGTGGTGTGTTAGTGTGTGTTTTGCTGATATGAGTGGATCAGACACAGCAGCGCTGCTGGAGTTTTTAAATACCGTGTCCACTCACTGTCCACTCTATTAGTAGACACTCCTACCTAGTTGGTCCACCTTGTAGATGTAAAGTCAGAGACGATCGCTCATCTATTGCTGCTGTTTGAGTTGGTCATCTTCTAGACCTTCATCAGTGGTCACAGGATGCTGCCCACGGGGCGCTGTTGGCTGGATATATTTTTGGTTGGTGGACTATTCTCAGTCCAGCAGGGACAGTGAGGTGTTTAAAAACTCCAGCAGCGCTGCTGTCTTATCCACTCATACCAGCACAACACACACTAACACACCACCACCATGTCAGTGTCACTGCAGTGCTGAGAATGATCCAACACCTAAATAATACCTGCTCTGTGGTGGTCCTGTGGGGGTCCTGACCATTGAAGAACAGGGTAAAAGCAGGCTAAAAAAGAGTGTAGAGAAACAGATGGAATACAGTCAGTAATTGTAGAAGAGTTGTGCTAAAATAATTATTTTATATATTTTCTTTGTACTTCAGTGCTGCAATTTACAATTTGGCAAAATGACCAGCTCTATGTGAATGGTATAGCATGAGAAAACATTCTGTTATCAATTCCCCTTTATTCTGACCCCCTGATGCTTACACATCACAGGCCCAAATCTCACATCAAAAATCCCCCTCAAACACAGGGAATCTCCATGGCAACGTATGCTGAATGCAGGATGCTGCTTGGAAAATAATCTGCCACATAAACCCTCTCCCATACACACACACAACACTAATGATCCATAACGCATTTAGCTTTCACTCCCGCAGCTATCAGTGTGTGGGGGTGTGGGGTGGGGAGGGATCTGTATCTATGGCCACAGTGTTTCCAGTTTCATGCCCATATCCTTCAATAAGTAGCTAGAAAGCTTTCTCTCCAGGAGAGATGCACACACTGTAAGAAGCATGGATGCCATCGCTACTCCTCACACTTAAATCTCACGAGATCCTTGAGGAAGAATGAAATATTGCTGTGTTAAAAATGTGGCATTATTGGGTCTCATTAGCCTGATATGCTCATTAAGCAGAGAGATGGACGGGCTCCAACATTAAACAATCCCAGTAAATGTACACTGGACCTCATGAGAGAGTGTGTTCCTGTCACAATTTAAAGTAAGTTTTTCACTAAACATTATGCATTCTTTTTTGGGGGAAATGGATGCCGTGTTCTCCGGACCAAAGACGAAAGGGACCAGACTGTTATCAGCAACAAGTCCAAATGTCAGGGTCTGTCATGGTCTGTGTCAGTGCGCTTGGCAAAGGTCATTTACACTTCTGTGATGGCAGCATTAATGCAGAAAAGTACATTGAGATCTTAGAGCAACATATGCTGCCTTCAAGACGTCATCTTTTCGGCCGCTCAGGTGGCGCAGCGGTAAAAGACACGCGCTGCAACCAGGGCTGGATTTCGAAGGAGCGTCGTTTCGAATCCAGCTCTGCCTTCACGGTCGAGGCTGGGCGGCTATGGACAACGATTGGCCTGTTGTCCGGGTGGGGGGCGGGACTTGAGACCGTAGGGGATGCTCTCTCAGGAACGGGGCGGTTGCGCCCTCTGCTGGCTGGTTGGTGGCGCCTGTATGGAGACGGGAGGGGGTGTGGCGGAGTGTGTGATCCTCCGTGCACAGTACTCTGCCACGCTGCACTCGTCAAGTGTGGGTGATAAGATGGTCGATTGGCTGTGCACGTTTCGGAGGAGGCATGGAACGGCCTCGTCAGCCCGACAATCAGGAGCAGGAATCCGCACTAATGAGAGGATGATAGATGGGACGAAATTGGACGTGCTAAATTTATTTAAAAAAAAAAAAAAAAAAAAAAAAAAAAAAAAAAAGACATCATCTTTTCCAGGGACGTTCATGCATTTTTCAACAAGACAAGTCAAAACCACATACTGCACACATTACAAAGGCATGGCTGCGAAAGAAGAGGGTACGGGTACTGGACTGGCCTGCCTGCAGTCCTGATCTGTCCCCAATAGAGAATGTGTGGAGAATTTTGAAACGAAAAATGTGACAATGACGACCCCGTACTGTTGCACATCTGAAGACGTGTTTGGAGGAAGAATGGGACAAAATAAAACCTGAAACACTAAATCACCTGGTCTCCTCGGTGCCAAAACGTCTTTTAAGTGTGGTGAAAAGGAATTGCAACATTACAAAGTGGTAAATGCTTTACTGTCCCAACTTTTTTTGGAATGTGTTGCAGGCCTGAAATGCAGGAATGGATGATTATTAATAAATGAAATGAAGTTGAGCAGTCAAAGTCACTTTGCCCACCCCATGGCTGTTTTATTCCAGTGCTCTACTGTAATGAAGTGCATATTTCTCAGAATGTTTGCAAAATGTATGTTTTTTTATTTAAAGAGTAATGATCTTGGCAAAGATGCACGTACACGGAGATAAACAAACGTTAAGTGGTATTTCATGCAGCTGATAATATCTTTAGTATGAGAAGGAGGGGTGAAGCTTTAGCTTATAAAAATTAATTGGTTTTGTCAACATTTCCTGCAACCCTATCTACATTTCAGGCCCCTAAAAACAAAGATTAAAAACTGTTGGTTCTCCTTATTAAGAAGAAGAATGTCTTTATTTGTCATACATACATATACACCAATCAGCTATAACCACCTCCTTGTTTCTACATTCACTGTCCATTTTATCAGCTCCACTTACCATATAGAAGCACTTTGTAGTTCTACAATTACTGCTGGAGTTTTTAAATACCGTGTCCACTCACTGTCCACTCTATTAGACACTCCTACCTAGTTGGTCCACCTTGTAGATGTAAATCTACAATGTAAAAGTAGATCGCTCATCTATTGCTGCTGTTTGAGTTGGTCATCTTCTAGACCTTCAGCAGTGGTCACAGGATGCTGCCCATGAGGAGCTGTTGGCTGGATATATTTGGTTGGTGGACTATCTCAGTCCAGCAGGGACAGTGAGGTGTTTAAAAACTCCATCAGCGCTGCTGTGTCTTAACCACTCATACCAGCACAACACACACTAACACACCACCACCATGTCAGTGTCACTGCAGTGCTGAGAATGATCCACCACCCAAATAATACCTGCTCTGTGGTGGTCCTGTGGGGGTCCTGACTATTGAAGAACAGGGTGAAAGCAGGCTAAAAAAAAGTATGCAAAGAAACAGATGGACCACAGTCAGTAATTGTAGAACTACAAAGTGCTTCTATATGGTAAGTGGAGCTGATAAAATGGACAGTGAGTGTAGAAACAAGGAGGTTTTACCACTGTTTTACCCTGGTCAGGGTCACAGTGGGACGGTTCCCCAGCATGCAGTAACACACCCTAGACAGGACACCAATCTACTGCAGTCCTCAGCAAAATCTAACCCCTTCCAAGACATAGCCAACTGGCTGATAGCACTGCTGGAGATTCAAACCCTGGATCCCAGTGGTACAACGAAAAACACTGCTGTATTCTCAATCCATGGGTCTGTCCGAAAACCTAGTAAGCTCTCTACATAGACAGCATTTTACGTCATCCTATGTGCACGTCTAGGAAGAAGGCTGTCTAAATCCTTAGATGCCCTAAAATACTGCCTACTTAGGTGACTTATTTCGAAGCTATAATCACAAATTCAGGCTTGTAAGTGACAATTTAACCGTTGTCAGTACACAGAGGGAGATGTTAGCTGGCATGCTAGGGGGATCTGTCACCTCAGCCCATTGGTTTGAATGGCCTGAGGCTAAGGGGACTGGGTTTTTGGGACAGACCCCGTATGTTTATGCTCCCCGCTCACAAACAGCTTGGCACTGTTACTGTTAATTATTATTTTTCATTTTTTCACACCCCAAAAAAATGCACACACAAGCACAATAAGAACAAACATTACAGCTAAACACTTTTTTTTTTTTTTTGCAAATTGATGGTTTATTATTTTCTTAATCCTTTATGATGAGAAAAAGCAACAATTACTGATTAAAATTCTTGAGAGGCAAATCAGCAAACACAGCACAGTCATTCACTTGCTTTTCTTGCTCATTATCTGCCACCCAGTGTTACCCACGATCGGGTAAATCTTTAAACAGCAGTATGATTTCTGATTTATTTTAATACTCGTTTGCATCCAATTTGCATTCAGCAAACTGTCCAGTCATCCACAGATGGAACACTGGGGAGAAATTAGACCCGTGCACTGGCACCAGTCATTAAAGGGACTAGAGAACTAAAGCGGCAAAACCCATCTGGAGTTCCCAGCATGCCAGGCACTGGGCACAGAGCCCTTCGCCCACGCCAGCCTGGTATATCCACTTCCAGCAACTTCAGCCTTGGTGTGCTAGTGTAGCATGTCTTAATAAATGCACAAAATATTGCGCTATTATGAATATATGAATTTACATAAATTAACTGAGCTTTTAAATCAGTCCTGTGAAGGATTGGTGCCCTGTTCATACTATTCCTCTCTCACATTTCCCGGTTGAAACTGACCCACCGCGACCCTGATCAAGATAAAAAGGTTGATTAAAATGAAATGAAAACATTTATGTTTGAGTTGGTCCAAGATAACGTGCATTAACATTGTAACTCATTTACTTAGTATGACATTATATATGCTTTGTTAGCCCCCTTTCATGCTGTTCTTCAATGGTCAGGACCCCCACAGGACCACCAAAGAGCAGGTATTATTTGGGTGGTGGATCATTCTCAGCACTGCAGTGACACTGACATTGTGGTGGTGTGTTAGTGTGTGTTGTTACCAAGGGGAATCATGACTGTGCTCCAGTACACAAAGCAAGGTCCATAAAGGCATGGTTGGGCCACCTCAACCCCACTGCCCAACGGAGATTGCAAGTCAGGCCCTCCCATCTTTAACTAATTCCTCTAAATATGTTTTCTTAAACAAAATAAATAAATAAACCCTGATATAACGATAAATGTTTTAAATATTTGTTGCAATACTAAGGCTAATATTAAATGGAGTAGATATGTAACCAAAAAATAAGAGAAAAGAAGTGAGAACGAGCAGTGAAAAGTGAAAAGAGCCCTGGGGGTAGAGAGATGTTATCAGGGCTACATTGGCAAATGCTCCAGTTAAAGTTTCACACCTGATTAAAGACAACTGGGCACCACAGCCAAAAGCCCCACTTGGCACACTTTAGACTAATCAGTGCATAGCTGAAGTTTACACACACTTGAATCCCAGCTTTGCCATGCAGCCACTATTGGGTCCTTGAGCAAGGCTCCTTGCGTCAGCCATTGTACGGCGCCCCTGGAGCAGGTTAGGAGCCTCTTTCTGTGAAGAAAGAATTTTGTTGTACCGTACATCCACTGATGGTCTGTAACTCTAATCTGACCACATTTTTTAGTAACGAGTAATCTAACGCGTTACTATTTCCAATCCAGTAATCAGATTAAAGTTACTTATCCAAGTTACTGTGCGTTACTACTTTCTTCTTGGCAGGGGCGGAGCCAGGGGGTGACCAGTGTTGCCATGGCCACCATAAAGTAATCTTCGGCCACCCCTCTGGCCCCCCCACCACCGCTTTGCCGGCAATTTTTTTGCGGAAGCATTTCTGCAGGCAGGAGCAGCGCACCTCAGATGAGTAGTTCTTCACCAAAACAGTGCAGTAATACACTCAACATAAATGTCAACCACCAACACAATTACAGAAGTACAGTAGTACTATTTAGTAGTATTCGTGGCGCGCTACGAGTAAAAGCGCCAGCTGGCTCTGCGCATTCCAGTGTTGCCAGATTGGGCGATTATCCGCCAAATTGGGCGGATTTTGTTGGAAAACAATTTAATAGCAGGTAAATAACACTTCTATTTAAAAGAAAATATTCAGTTTTAAGAAGCTCCAGCATTGTAGAAGGCTATTAAAAGTAAAGTCAATTTTCAATGCTGATTTAGTGTAATAGTGTTGGTCAGTCTGTATCATATTCTTGAAAGAAAATTAAAATTTGTTTTCCATGCATTCACACTAGCATGTTCTGGGATTCAATTGAGTCTCATCAGTACAAACAAGTTGGCAGCCAAATGATAAAGTATTGTAAAGGAATATCTTTGAAATATTCCGCATTATATAACTAATAAAGTAACTTGTAATCTAACTTAGTTACTTTTAAAATCAAGTAATCCATAAAGTAACTAAGTTACTTTTTAAAGGAGTAATCAGTAATCAGTAATCAGATTACTTTTTCAAGGTAACTATGCCATCACTGCGTACATCTACATATATATACTGTATATATATATATATACTGTATATATGACAAATAAAGGCATTCTATGTAAATGATTACTCCTAGCTTTAAGTTTCACATAGATCCAAACGTCTATGTTAATCCCATGAGCTGAAACTCAGCACATATCAAGGGAAAATATCAAATCCACACAGCACGCCTAACCCGCCTGTTGGCATTGTACTCTTTCACTGATAACAGTGATGTCTTGCCATTTTCAAATGCTCATGGCTGTGTGATTTCACACTCACTCACATCCTATTGCATTCCGCCACCTGGCATGTCAGTGACACACACACGCAGCTATCTGTCACCTCACTGTGGAGGGTTCAGAGCTCTGGAGTCCATCCCAGTTTCACCGGCTCAGCAAACGAAAAGGTAGAACAATCTGGAAATGAATGAATAAAGCCTTTTCTTTTAGTCTTTTCTGAGCCACAAAATACTTTTGATACATTTTTTATTAAAATAAATTACCTCCTCCTGCACAGATCAGACAAAGCTTACCACGTCACTCAGATAGCAGCATAGCTCTACAAAAAAGGAATCCTAGGCTTGTGAGTCCTGCACACAGCTGCTTTAATCAGCGTTGAATGCAGTAGACCACAAATCAGCTTGTAACCTTTGAACCTTGTTCATTTGACTTCATTAGATGTGGTATGCAAACAGCAAGCAAATATTGGCTATAACACGACTATTCAGTTACGTCAATGAGCCACATTAGAAAACCACACTGATCAACACACACATATGCGGTCACCTGACCATGAGTTTGTTTTAACATCATCAATTCAATACCATGGGCATTAATATGGAGTTGCTCCCTATTTACAGCTGTAATAGACATCGTTTCTATACAGTCACTACTTTTCTAAAAGACTATTAACAGAATTTTGGGGAATATCTATAATTCAGTAAGTTGCCGTTTAGTGAAAACAGTATAATTAAAGTCAGGCACTGAAGGGAGAAGGCTGGGCTCACACGTGATGTTCCGACTGGACCAATGGTGTTAAATGTTATGGCTCTGTGTAGATTGTGTTCATTCTCTAACAAATTTTTTAAACCTCATATTTGTTGACCTCGTTGGTACATAGTCATGCTAGAACAGGACCTTGCTTCAGTCTTCATTCTATGATCTAACAGTAACTTCAGGCTAGCTTTAAGGTGTTGAGTTTGGAGCAAGGGCTTCTATCTTGTACTGCAACTTTAAAGTCAATGTAAAGCTGGCTTGATTGTGAACCGTATCTCCACATTCCAGCAGCTTCTTAAATAAAGTAGGATGATTTGCTGGTTCTTGGACTACATCTGACCATCCTGACAAATAAGGTGCAAGCTTTGAATTTTTTTTTTCAATTGTCTAATGCATCTAATGCATGCAGTTTAACTAGACCTGTTTATACGAGGGATCTTCAAAAAGTTTCCGCACTTTTATATTTTGGTTGGAAAGGGTGGGAGGTTTGGTGAGGGTGGGAGGAGTAGTAATTGGTCGTGTCTAAGAGACTGAGAGAGAGCTTATAGTCCGGATTTAGCGCCATCTGATTTCCACCTTTTTGGACCGCTCAAAGAAGCTTTAAGGGACAGGAGATTTTCATGATATGATGATGTGAAAGCAGTGGTACATCAGTGGCTACACGCTCAACCAAAAACATTTTTTGCTGATAGCATTAAAAAGTTTGTATGACGCTGGAAAAAATATGTAGAAAAGTCATTTGTTTTTGAAATTCTTAATAAATAGGATAATAAGTGCGGGAACTTCTTGAAGAACCCTCGTATGTACACATCGATGTCAACAGCAAGAAATTAAGAAACATGGCACAAAGTTAAATAATGATGACATTCATTTTTGGCACCACTAAGTTAACAACCTAAGTTGATACAAGTTGGCGGCACAGTGGCTCGGTGGGTAGCACTGTCGCCTCACAGCAAGAAGGTCCTGGGTTCGATCCCCAGACGGGGCGATTCGGGTGTCTGGGCGGAGTTTGCATGTTCTCCCTGTGTCTGTGTGGGTTTCCTCCAGGAGCTATGGTTTCCTCCCACAGTCCAAAAACATGCAGTCAGGTTAATTGGAGACACTGAATTGCCCTATAGGTGAATGGGTGAGTGTGTGTGTGTGTGTGTGTGTGTGTATGTGTGTCTGGCGCCCCGTCCAGGGTTTTACTGTGTGTCTTGCGCCCATTGAAAAGCTGGGATAGGCTCCAGCACCCCCCGCTCTAGTTGGATAAGTGGTTAAGAAAGTGAGTAAGTGAGTGAGTTGATATAAGTTAGGGCACAGGGAGCATAGTCATGCTAGAACAGGAAAAGACCTTGCCCAAACTGGTGCCACAAGGCAACATACAATTGTTTTGATTGTTTTAACTGATTTAATGCACCTGTTAGCAGCAGCTGTGCCTGAAATATCTAAACTCACTCATTACTAAGAGTGTTTACATACTTTCGGCCATATAGTGAGTGTATATGGACAAAAAAATGAATGCAACAAAGTGAGTTCTACTTTGACTCTAAATGTGGATGAAAGCATTCTGTGATGGATTTAAACTGTTGGGAGTAAACCAGTGCTGTCTTCTACTGTCTGCTGCTGTCAAGCTTCACACACCATGATGCAACAGCAAATAAATACACACCAAAAATCAATATATGAATTATCAGTTTTTGGCTTCACTTGTGGCAACCAGGACCCAGCATCTCCTCCTTCTGTTGCTCAGGCTGGTTCCCAAAAAGCATATTAGTGCACTACACAGTATGCTCAAATAGTACACTGCCAATGCTGTGGTCTCTGTTCTGTTTAACTCTTTAGAAAGAAGCCTGCTGCATTTTGGACACAGACAAATTTGCTGTTTTAAAAAGTGTTTGCTTATCTCTTTTACCCCTCTGACATTATTTACTCGTTTACTGCAGTTCTTTAGTAGCTGCAGTTTCGACTTAAGGAATTAAAAATGGCCAAAAACGAAACAGTTTGTTCTGCTTCCGTCTTCATCTCAAATGTGCACACACTGCTCTACTCAAGCTAGCATAACGACACAAACCACAACTCCCTCTACGCAATGCACTTTTTTTAAAGACGCAGGCACACATTTTATCCAATGCTAGCGTAAACATCTTATGCTTAATCTACTATAACATCTTATAGTAGATTATCAAGTTAAGAGCACTCAAGTGGCACAGGGATAAAAGTACGCCAGCCTGGGTAGTGAGATCTGAGATCGGGCATCTGCATGGTCATGGTTGGTTAATATCTGAGGCAGGGGGAAGGCCAAAATAGCCTAGTCATTGGGAGGTGCACATGTCATTTAGCACTTAGTGCCAGGGCATCTGGCGTGCCAAATCTGGTATTGGGACCGTAGGCGTTGCTGTTACAGTGCCAAAGTGGTGATTTTTTTTTTAACATACACAGTCACTGACAATTTTGTATCTCCAATTCACCTCACTTGCATGCCTTTGAACTGTGGGAGGAAACCAGAGCTCCCGGAGGAAACCTACACAGACACAGGGAGAACATGCAAACTCCACACAGAAAGGACCCTGGCCATTCAGCTGGCGAATCAACCTGGATTCGACCTGGACAGCTTCACCTAGGAATCGAACCCAGAACCTTTTTGCTGTGAGGCGACAGTGCTACCCACCGAGCCACCATGCCACCCAAAGTGGTGATTTGAAATCTCCGCTTTCCTCCCTCAGACAAGGCTTATCGTCTGTCCAGCACCCAACCAGGCTGGTGGCACTGCGGAGACTCAAACCTGGGTCTCTGCATCGATGAGCTGTAAATGTAAATAAATTCTCATCGATTTTTAATTTGTATAAAGATGTACAAGCAAATTTGGGCTCGTCAGTGACGGTTTAACCGTTTTCGATACAGAGAGGGAGATGCTAGCGGGTTGTGCCGCCTCAGCCCATTGGTTTAGTAAGCGAAAACTGCAGTATCGTAATCGCTGTCTGAGTAGTGCGTCTGAAACCTGCCTTATAAATCTGATGTTTTATTAGAATCCTTTCTTCTTAGGCAGCGGCCTAGGTGGGCAGTAGGCAGCAAGGCAGCTCACTAGGTTTTCGGACAGACCCTCAGTGTGCTGCATTCACATGTCAGGAATAATACTGCACAGCAGGAAAAGCTGAACAGGGGTAGAAAACTGCTGTTGCTAGCCATGTTAGATGCCTACTAAATTAACATATATTTTGCCAATTCCAAGCATCCAGAGAGTGATGTGTTCCTCCCAGTTATGCACTGCAAATATTTTAATAATGTGTAGGTAAGTTTGAGTTTGAGTTTTTTGTGCATGTGTGTAAGAACTAGCCCACTTACTTTGCGCTCCTTGTCCCCATACTCCAGGCCAAGTGTATCCATGGCACGAACGATGGCGGCCAAAGACTGGATGGTGTTGCTGTACACCACGGGCTTGTACTGCTTCACGTCATCTCCAGAGAAGCCGTCCTCATGAATAATCCTGCACACACAATCACAGGGAATTAAAAAAAAAAAAATCAATGCTTATTGATTTCTCACCACTTTTACCAGTTGGTTTCTAGGAAACTGATATGTGGAATTTGGGATCAGTGGTTCTTTATTAACCATGCTAAGTAGCATACATGTTCATACATATCAAGTCCGTAACAATTCCTAAGTTGGGTTAATTGTGTGTGTGTTGCTATTTAATATCTTGTATAGCTTTTGGACATAATAATGTAATTGGTTTGGCTGCTCAGTGGGTTTAAAGCTTTGCAATCACAAACATGCTGGTATAAATTTGCATAAAATAAATAGAGTGTAGCGAATATACAACGTGCATACACCGACTATGCATAACATTATGACCACTGAGAGGTGAAGTGAATAACACTGATTATCTCTTCATCACGGCACCTGTTAGTGGGTGGGATATATTAGGCATCAAGCGAACATTTTATCTCCAAAGTTGATGTGTTAGAAGCAGGAAAAATGGGCAAGCGTGAGGATTTGAGCGAGTCTAACAAGGGCCAAATTGTGATGGCTAGACGACTGGATCAGAGTATCTCCAAAACTGCAGCTCTTGTGGGGTGTTCCCGGTCTGCAGTGGTCAGTATCTATCAAAAGTGGTCCATGGAAGGAACAGTGATAAACCGGTGACAGGGTCATGGGCGGACAAGGCTCATTGATGCACGTGGTGAGTGAAGGCTGGCCAGTGTGGTCCGATCCAACAGACGAGCTACTGTAGCTGAAATTGCTCTAATAGAAAGGTGTCAGAATACACAGAGCATCGCAGTTTGTTGCATATGGGGCAGCAAAAGGGGGGCCAACTAGGGCTGTCGCGGTGAAAGAATTTCCCCTTGCGATATTCAGCCTGTCTTAATATTTTTTTTTGAAAATGACTTAATTTATCTGGATTTTAGAGCTACAGTGTATCACAAAAGTAAGTACACCCCTCACATTTCTGCAAATATTTTATTATATCTTTTCATGGGACAACACTATAGAAATAAAACTTGGATATAACTTAGAGTAGTCAGTGTACAGCTTGTATAGCAGTGTAGATTTACTGTCTTCTGAAAATAACTCAACACACAGCCATTAATGTCTAAATGGCTGGCAACATAAGTGAGTACACCCCACAGTGAACATGTCCAAATTGTGCCCAAAAGTGTCAATATTTTGTGTGACCACCATTATTATCCAGCACTGCCTTAACCCTCCTGGGCATGGAATTCACCAGAGCTGCACAGGTCGCTACTGGAATCCTCTTTCACTCCTCCATGTTGACATCACGGAGCTGGTGGATGTTAGACACCTTGAACTCCTCCACCTTCCACTTGAGGATGCGCCACAGGTGCTCAATTGGGTTTAGTCCATCACCTTTACCTTCAGCTTCCTCAGCAAGGCAGTTGTCATCTTGGAGGTTGTGTTTGGGGTCGTTATCCTGTTGGAAAACTGCCATCAGGCCCAGTTTTCGAAGGGAGGGGATCATGCTCTGTTTCAGAATGTCACAGTACATGTTGGAATTCATGTTTCCCTCAATGAACTGCAGCTCCCCAGTGCCAGCAACACTCATGCAGCCCAAGACCATGATGCTACCACCACCATGCTTGACTGTAGGCAAGATACAGTTGTCTTGGTACTTCTCACCAGGGCGCCGCCACACATGCTGGACACCATCTGAGCCAAACAAGTTTATCTTGGTCTCGTCAGACCACAGGGCATTCTAGTAATCCATGTTCTTGGACTGCTTGTCTTCAGCAAACTGTTTGCGGGCTTTCTTGTGCGTCAGCTTCCTTCTGGGATGACGACCATGCAGACCGAGTTGATGCAGTGTGCGGCGTATGGTCTGAGCACTGACAGGCTGACCTCCCACGTCTTCAACCTCTGCAGCAATGCTGGCAGCACTCATGTGTCTATTTTTTAAAGCCAACCTCTGGATATGACGCCGAACACGTGGACTCAACTTCTTTGGTCGACCCTGGCGAAGCCTGTTCCGAGTGGAACCTGTCCTGGAAAACCGCTGTATGACCTTGGCCACCATGCTGTAGCTCAGTTTCAGGGTGTTAGCAATCTTCTTATAGCCCAGGCCATCTTTGTGGAGAGCAACAATTCTATTTCTCACATCCTCAGAGAGTTCTTTGCCATGAGGTGCCATGTTGAATATCCAGTGGCCAGTATGAGAGAATTGTACCCAAAACACCAAATTTAACAGCCCTGCTCCCCATTTACACCTGGGACCTTGACACATGACACCAGGGAGGGACAACGACACATTTGGGCACAATTAGGACATGTTCACTGTGGGGTGTACTCACTTATGTTGCCAGCTATTTAGACATTAATGGCTGTGTGTTGAGTTATTTTCAGAAGACAGTAAATCTACACTGCTATACAAGTTGTACACTGACTACTCTAAGTTATATCCAAGTTTCATGTCTATAGTGTTGTCCCATGAAAAGATATAATAAAATATTTGCAGAAATGTGAGGGGTGTACTCACTTTTGTGATACACTGTATATAAACAAGCTTAATTGTTAGGCTATGATTCCGTATATTATTGCTTTATAATGACAAAGATGAGACAGCTTTAAGACCAATCAAATGTGTGTTTATTGTTAAATACAGAACAGAGCAGGGATGTGCGTCTTTTCTCTATTAAAAAAGGTTTAAATTAAGCTTCTAGCCTAGGCTAGAAATACACTGTGAAACGAAAAAAAAGTGTTTAGGCTAAATATTTTAAATGCACATCTAATCAAAATATGGTAAAAAAAATAGAATAAAGAATAAAGTCTGTAAGAGTTTAAACCTGCGTTATCATGCGCGCTAGAAGAACCAACACGTTCATCTGATGTGGTTTAGAGAGGATCTGAGTGGGGTAGAGATGTTCCCGGCGTTACCGATGTTACACTAATTCACACGTGTACTGATCCTGCATGCGACTTTACAGATCAAAGCAAATCTAGCCTGGTTGTCGCGTCACTATTAACCATCTATTTAGTAGGTATAATTAACATAACAATATAATATATAAAATAATACTACATTTTAAGTTATTATTCGTTTCAATACATTTTTATTCAACGAAAAAATACATTTAAATCATTTCAGCAAGCCAGCAAGAGAATATTTGCAGGCTGCAATGCCATATTAACCGTCATTAAGTGTTTTAGTTCGCCAAGGCTTTTTTAAGGTTTGAATATAGTCTAAATTACAAGTATTTTATTGAGTGTGAACTCAATTTGATCATTAATAAACTTGCCTGTAATTCCTGTTGCCATTAACCGTTTCCATCCAAACATTTCGCAAGTGTAAAGCGCATTTATGAAATATCGGCAGAAAAAAAAGCGGAAAATGTTGCGTTTCCATCAACTACAGTTATGTGAAAAAACCTTTACATGACGTGAGAGACGTCGGGCAGAACGAGCAATGGCCCGTCTAATGTGGGCTCAAATCTCCGTGCCACGGCGACGTTCACCTCGCATCTGGGAACGTAAAACGCACTAAACAATTTTGGGAGCACATCGTGCAGAACCATTTTTCAAACGAGCTTTGGATCAAGAATTTCAGAATGTCAAAATCAGCCTTTGATGAGCTATGATCGGGTCATCTGTAGAGCCAAAAGTTTACAGTCACCGGCCACCCGTGCCAACTGAAAAGAGGATTGCTATTGCCTTATACAAGTAGTAGTGGGCGAGACGTTCGGCGTGAGCGTAACAACAGTTCACCATAGTGTATACGCTGTATGCCAAGCAATAACATCAAAACCAATTAAACATTACGTCGTATTACCAAATGCGCAGGAGGCAGAAGAAATAGCACCGCGTAATTACATTTACATTTTCAGCATTTAGCAGACGCTTTTATCCAAAGCGACTTACACAATGAGCAATTGAGGGTTAAGGGTCTTGCTCAGGGACCCAACAGTGGCAACTTGGTGGTGGCGGGGCTTGAACCAGCAACCTTCTGTTTACTAGTCCAGTACCTTAACCACTAAGCTATCACTGGCCCTAATTACGCAGCGCATCATATACCACAGGTGTACACTGCACTGGATGGTACACACATTCCAATCCTCCCTCCAGCAGTCGGGTACAGGGGCTATGTACATAGAAGGGATGGCCATTGATTGTTTTGCAGGCACTTGTGGATGACCAGTTGTTGCTTCGTGATGTATGTGTTGGCTTTCTCAGCAGCGCACATAACGCAGCAGTTATTAAAACATCACACCTTTTCAGGTACACTACACACGTTGACAGTGATTCAGTTTTAAAATATATATATATATATATATGCGTGTGTGTGTGACTTAGAGCTTGAAACTTCATCGTTTATTCGCAAAACCCGTTTCCATCCCCTTTTTTCGCATTTCGGCGATGCGATATTCTAACTTTTCCACCTCGTTCAAGCGTGAAAACTTTTTTTTGCGATATTTGGGTCGAATTTTTAGCTTTTCCATCCAGGTGTTTTAATGCGCAGTTTTCAAAATTCGCAAAAAGTTGGTGGATGGAAAACCGTCTAGTGTTTCCATCTTAAAACACAAAGCCTGACACTCAGCAGCAACGCATGTGAACAGTTTGCAGGAAAATGACGCACTTAGCTCTTTTTCATTATGAATTTATTTAACATTTATTATGCCCGATTGTAAGCGAAAAACAAGATGGACCCTGCAACAACAACAACAACAAAAAAAACGTGAATATCGCGGTGTGGCAGTTGCTTGGCATGCCCTGCGGTTGGCTGGTCTATACCGCGATATTTCAAAATTGCGGTTAGCGCGACAGCCCTAGGGCCAACACAATATTAGGTAGGTGATCATAATGTTATGCCTGATCGGTGTATATACAATATACAATATACAGTATGCAAAAAGGTATGTGCAAATTGCGCATCTAGCATAATAATAAGAGATATATAAGTATAAATATAGACATAAAGATATTGTTATGGGTATAAATGTATACAATATATCGGTTATAGGTATAAGTATATACAATAGCAGCAATAACGCATTATTTTATATATAAAGTTATATATAGGGATAAACATTAAATATTAAAGATATTAAATATCAGATACAGGTATAAATCAGTATAATAGTGGTAATATACAGATAATGATAATATAGAAAATAATAGTATAGCTTATAACTAATATATATCAATACTAATATATATAAATACTAATATATATATATATATAAATACGTATAAGAATGAAAAAAATCGAAGAGGAATATGTAGGCTTGAATATGGTGGTGCAAATGTGTGCTGCTATTCTACTGCTAATATTCGCATGAATAAAAAGAGCTGAGATAACAGAGCTATAACAGTATAACTATAACATCAGATGAGGAAAGGGGCATTAACCTTGGACAGGGGCACAACATTTCTGCACATTTGTGTGGGCATTTCTGGTCACAAGCAATTCACAAAATAAATCAGGTGGAAAGGTTGTTATTGCCAAAGCTTTCTAGTATTGAGAGAAGATTTAAGAAAATTGAAGGTAAATGGAAAGAGACAGTGCTGTGAATGTGATGTTCAATGTCATCCTCTGCTGTGATTTCTTATAATAACACACACCAAAACCTACTGAGCATCTGAAAGACCTGCTGCACCTCGCCAGTATCAGCTGGGTGTGTTTAAACAGCCCCACAGTGTATTTAAATTGCATTATATGTCATGTTCCTTTACTCTTACTCACTATCTGTAATGCTCTCTGATTTAATAAGTGTGCCATTATTTAATGATGGCTATATCTTTATATAATAAAAAGGGCCTGGGCTTTCCTAACATCAGAAGCCTTTTTACTAAGTGGGGGTTGGAGCTCCCCTAACCTAGTTTTTTTTTAATTAAAGAATGCAAGCAGTGGCTCCGTAACATGTCGCCTGAGTAAATTTGTGACTTCCTGTGTAAATATGGGGCACTAAACCATCTCCAGATTATTTTTTTAATTAATCATTAAGGTGGGAAAAATCATATTCAATGGCGGTTAATTACTGCAACACTAACAGTTTGCAGCTTAGCATTACTTTTTTATCTTTGATTTGCCGCCTTTCATTTATTTCTCTATCTTACTTAAAAGTTAGTGTGGCACTGCCATGATAGACCGGCTAACCTAACCGAGTCAAGGTTCTTTTTTTGGCACATGCACAAAAGTGCTATTAAATTCTTACTTGCATGTTGTTTTTTTGAACCTCCCAAATACCTAAATAGGAGTTCATGGTGGTTCAAGTGCTGTTAAGCTACTACACAGTACCAGATCTCACCCACATTTTCTTTAAACAGCATTCATTTTAAAAGATCTTGAGCAGTTGTGTGTTTTAGAATCATGTGTGCAATGTTAAGATAATATTTTAGTGCTATAAAAAGCACACAAATATATATCGTGCCTGCCATATGATCTGTGGTATGTTTGTACCAGTTTTCTCACACATACTTTGTTCTGGACTAAAGTTCATTCAGACCGTTAGTTTAGTGTGTTTGTACAGAGCATGACGTAGAATAAAGCGATCAGTCAGACCTTACAGATTACTTTCTAATTTAAGTTTCACAAACGCCAGGATTTAAAAGCTTTCATCAGCAGATTAGTCAGAATGTATTCCTAAAAATGCTTTCAGGAATGGATTAAGCAATTCCAACTTATAACAATTCATCATGTTTGTATATTAGTCTGCAGCCTTGGCTGAATGATTTCACCTGAACGCTTGGAACAGCAAAAGAAGCACTTTAATACACATTATTAGTCATTTTCACTAAAGGGCTTCATCAGTCAGGGTCACATTGGGTCCTAACTGTTAAGCACTGGATGCACGACCAGGGAATACACATTGGCCAGAGCCAATTCATTGCAAAACAAAAGACACATACTCACTAACTGACATCTAGGGCAGTAGTGACTCCACCATCTGCATGTTTTTGAGAGGTTGGAGTAAACTGAAGTGCTCAAAAGAAACCAATGCTGACAGAGGCAAGAATCAAACCCATGTCGCCATGACCAGTGTTCCTGTGTGGCTAACTACTCGTTGTGTCAATACACTCTGCCATATATAAGACATTAATTTAATTTAATGAAAGCATTATGTTTCATTAAATTCTTCAAGTTGTGAAGCCAAATCATTTAGAGATTGTTAAATAGTGTTTAACAAAAAATAAAAAAGACTATACACATTTCTAAAGGACAGTATAAAAATGCACTTAGTTACAGAGCTGTCTGTACGCATCCGTCAGTGGATCAGAAGATACGTCAGACAGTAAGTACTGAATTGGCAACTAATGCTTAGTTCACATTACACAATATTTGCCCAGGTCTCCGCCAGATGTGCCAGCTCGGAGGCAAAGTGGCGTTCACTGAGGGCTCGAATATCAGAACAGGCAATTCCTGCTGGCCGGGATTCACCCAGATTCATCTGTATATCGGAGCACAAACAACTTTGATCGCTTGATTCTTGTAAACGTGCATTTTTGAAGATGGTTTCATTAAACCCCTTGACATTTCTCGCATGTGATTTCGTGACAAAACGTAGTTTGGGAGACCAGACAGACACATCTGCCATTCCTCCAGGATGTAGATTGTGCAGTGTGTGACCCCCTATCACTGATCAATAGAGTAAAAAACACAATATCTTAAAAGACTCCCGATTACAAAAGATTAAGTTGTGTAGTGTGAACTTACACATAACACATACATGTGTGCACATCTACCGCATCTAGAATGCTTGCCAGTCCACTACAAAACCAAAACACTCAACACAATCCTTCCTTGACAAACCACAGTGAATGCAAAAAACCCTAACAATGCTGATCATATGTCGTACACAAGTACTCCAGTGCTGTACAGCATTTATTACAATACAGTAATGTAGGCCAACACAGACACGGTGAGAGATAGGCTTCCCTAGACCTATGGTATATGATGTAATACACAGTATGTACAGTGAACATACTGCATATTTAGCACTAAGCTCCTGCCTGAGGACAAGAGGCATACATGTTTACTGACTTGTAATGAATGACCATTACTGCTGCATATGTGAGAACTTCCTATGAGGGCCACAACACATGCCTCTATATTTACAGCCCAAATTTCTATGAACACACCCATTATCATTTGTTTACAGGTGACATTCAGACCCTGATCCTCTCAACCTTCCCCAGCCTTGCAAAACTGGTTCAAAATGTGTCAGAAATAAAAGTATCACTGCAATCTACAGCAACTTTGTGATAAGAAAGGTATTTTTTGGAGCAAAATGTTTACCGACTTTAAACCAAGCAGCAATTCAAGTTTAGATCCAATTAAATTATACAAGCAACTTTACTTAAGAGTTCTTGTTTAAACTGACATTATTTTCACCGCTCAAGTGGTGGTTCTTTACATTGTAACAAGAAAATTATCATTTTGAACGTGCTTATTTTAACCGAGTACTGACTGAGATTTTGATATGATACAGTTTAACCAAAGCTATGTCATAGTTTATTTTGCAGTCAGGTGTAGGGCTGCATTAGGCATCTAGTGGCTCAGCGGTAAAACACGCAAACACACCAGAGCTAAATCTTAGTTTACTACTGGCAAGCCGGGTGCCTATACAGACTAATGATTAGCTTGTCCTTAGGTTGGAATTGCAGAAGGAGATTGCTTATAACTGCTGCGATTACGACCCATGCTGGCTGATCAATGGTGCCTTCACAATGAGACAGGGGATAAGGGGGATCAGTGTGTGACTCTCTGTACGTGATACAGATTCCTGTATGAACCTGCCTTGTGTGGTGTGAAAACTGAAGGGGGAAAGATGTTGGGCAGGGTCGGATAGTATAATTCACTTTCTTTTATCTTTTTTATATTTATTAATGAGCAAGCTGTAGCCTAGTGGTTAAGGCCCTGGACTAGTAATCAGAAAGTCGCTGGTTCAAGCCTCACAGGTTGCCAGGTTGCTGCTGTTGGGCCCTTGAGCAAGGCCCTTAACCCTCAATTGCTCAGACTGTATACTGTAACTGTACTGTAAGTCGCTTTGGATAAAAGCGTCTGCTAAAAGTCGAAAATTGTAAATGTAAATGTAAATTAATGAGAGTTTAGCCAGGAAGGAAAAGGACGAGATTGTGGGCAGAACAGAACGGGTAATTGGCCAGACCATTAATAGCACAATTCAGTCAGAAAGCCATGTTTAATCTAATGCTTGGTAAAGAGACCATGTGACAGCCTGATTAAAAGCACATGAACCAAAGAGCAGTGAGACTCAGACAGAACCACAATAGATTTTCTTTAAATACGGTAGCTGAACATCTGCCACTCAGGTGGCACAGCAGTGTTATCAACCAGTTGTGTATTTATACAGACATGATGGGCTATGTCTGGGTGGATGGGCAAAGCCCTACGATAGATCAGCACCCTGTCCAGTGTGTTCCTGCTTTGTGCCTAGTGTTGCACAAGCGGTTAACAAAAATGAATTGATGAAAAAAGGTCAGGATCCGTTTTGAATATTGCTATGTAATTATGTAATTATAACTAGAGATGGGACGATCGATCGACTTTAAATCGATATCGGCCGATTTTCAATCAAAATATGCTATCGACGATCGGACGATATTTCCCAAATGTAGCCGATCCGATCACTTGATATATAAAGATCATGTTAAGTTAACATGAAGGATTGATCCAGATTTTGCGCTACAAAACACGAACCATCACATCACCATTCATCAACCATCATACAGAAACCATCATGAAAGCTCTTCACGACCTAAAATAACATCATTAACGTTGTGCATCATACATACGATGCAATTTTGCTGACTGAAATATTTACTTTAAAAAGATAATTCAACCCGGTCATATCTGAGTCGATTCTATCAGCACGTTATATAAACTCCTGGTTCACTTTGGTAAATCGTAAGCGGTTCTTGCTTTTGATGTAAATGAGAACAGAAACGTTACAGAGCCAATCTGAGGCAAAAGTTTATTCATTACCAAATTCGTTAGTTCAGGATCATCTGCTAAACTTTTAGGGTAATCAGAACTTTTAGCTCCACAGACGGAACGAGTCTGACTCGGTGACCGCTCTGTGGTAATAGCGGTTTAATTAAGCTTTTTAATGAAGCTTTTTAATGTAAGAAAGTCACACAAAATGTTCTGTAGTAGCTGGTGTTTATTTAAAACCACAGCATTTATTAATAACAGTAAACACGGAGAGAGAAACTTACGCGTCACATTCGACTCCTGAATCAGAATCATTTAAAGCGACACTGTGAACAAAGCGTTTTTTTAAAGAAACACACACACGCTGTTGCTTTCGGTTTATCTTCACTGTGAGGCTCTTTTTAAGGTTTTTTCAGACTAAACTGGATAACATTAAACCTGTGTGTGTGTGTGTGGTCAGTTAGACTAATAAGATATGTCTCCTGTGGGTGAAAAAAATAATTGTTTGGTTACTTTATTATTTACTGCTGATTTTGCGCTAAAAATTGCATGTCAACCCCCCCCCATCGAAATCGACTATCGGCCGATTGCCCTGAAAGGAGATCGGAGATCGCAATCGATGCCAAAAACCCCGATCGGTCCATCTCTAATTATAACCACTAGATTTGTGAGCTTTTGTGCTTTAAGTGTGGATTAAAACAGCACCACCACAGCCACTACAGGCCAAGTATTCAAGTAATCCTAAATCTGTTTAATGGCATTATTATTTTTCAGAGGGAAAGGAATTATACAATGCCGATGCATGCATGGAGGCCACCAAGCCAGCGTGCATTTAACAGCCCATAAGACTGAGACCTACAGGAAACTAAAGAAACAGATAACAGACAGGGCCTCCAGAGAGACATGCGTGGCAGGCAGAATAAAAAAGGAAGCCTTTCAGAAAAGTGATGTTTAGGCAAGGAAATAACATTACAGTTGAAATAGATTCATGTTAGATTGAGAGTCTGTTTGGTTAATGTGTGAAGACTTTCATATTCCTCACTATTTGTTTACACTAGCAGAACTCAGCTTACTGATGTTGCCCGCTGTTCATCTCTTGTGGGTGTGTATGAAGTCGCTGCTGTAGTTACTTGTGAGTTGGCACTGACCAGAAAATGCTTGTAGCTAAATACAGTGTATCACAAAAGTGAGTACACCCCTCACATTTCTGCAAATATTTCATTATAACTTTTCATGGGACAACACTATAGACATGAAACTTGGATATAACTTAGAGTAGTCAGTGTACAGCTTGTATAGCAGTGTAGATTTACTGTCTTCTGAAAATAACTCAACACACAGCCATTAATGTCTAAATAGCTGGCAACATAAGTGAGTACACCCCACAGTGAACATGTCCAAATTGTGCCCAAATGGGTCGTTGTCCCTCCCTTGTGTCATGTGTCAAGGTCCCAGGTGTAAATGGGGAGCAGGGCTGTTAAATTTGGTGTTTTGGGTACAATTCTCTCATACTGGCCACTGGATATTCAACATGGCACCTCATGGAAAAGAACTCTCTGAGGATGTGAGAAATAGAATTGTTGCTCTCCACAAAGATGGCCTGGGCTATAAGAAGATTGCTAACACCCTGAAACTGAGCTACAGCATGGTGGCCAAGGTCATACAGTGGTTTTCCAGGACAGGTTCCACTCGGAACAGGCTTCGCCACGGTCGACCAAAGAAGTTGAGTCCACGTGTTCGGCGTCATATCCAGAGGTTGGCTTTAAAAAATAGACACATGAGTGCTGCCAGCATTGCTGCAGAGGTTGAAGACGTGGGAGGTCAGCCTGTCAGTGCTCAGACCATACGCCGCACACTGCATCAACTCGGTCTGCATGGTCGTCATCCCAGAAGGAAGCTGACGCACAAGAAAGCCCGCAAACAGTTTGCTGAAGACAAGCAGTCCAAGAACATGGATTACTGGAATGCCCTGTGGTCTGACGAGACCAAGATAAACTTGTTTGGCTCAGATGGTGTCCAGCATGTGTGGCGGCGCCCTGGTGAGAAGTACCAAGACAACTGTATCTTGCCTACAGTCAAGCATGGTGGTGGTAGCATCATGGTCTTGGGCTGCATGAGTGTTGCTGGCACTGGGGAGCTGCAGTTCATTGAGGGAAACATGAATTCCAACATGTACTGTGACATTCTGAAACAGAGCATGATCCCCTCCCTTCGAAAACTGGGTCTCATGGCAGTTTTCCAACAGGATAACGACCCCAAACACAACCTCCAAGATGACAACTGCCTTGCTGAGGAAGCTGAAGGTAAAGGTGATGGACTAAACCCAATTGAGCACCTGTGGCGCATCCTCAAGTGGAAGGTGGAGGAGTTCAAGGTGTCTAACATCCCCCAGCTCCGTGATGTCATCATGGAGGAGTGGAAGAGGATTCCAGTAGCAACCTGTGCAGCTCTGGTGAATTCCATGCCCAGGAGGGTTAAGGCAGTGCTGGATAATAATGGTGGTCACACAAAATATTGACACTTTGGGCACAATTTGGACATGTTCACTGTGGGGTGTACTCACTTATGTTGCCAGCCATTTAGACATTAATGGCTGTGTGTTGAGTTATTTTCAGAAGACAGTAAATCTACACTGCTATACAAGTTGTACACTGACTACTCTAAGTTATATCCAAGTTTCATGTCTATAGTGTTGTCCCATGAAAAGATATAATAAAATATTTGCAGAAATGTGAGGGGTGTACTCACTTTTGTGATACACTGTATTTTTAACTTTTATTTTAAAATACAAAATAATAAAAAAAAAATTGCAGGCTTTATTTTATGGACAGCAAACACTGCTGAATACACCAATCAGGAATAACATTATGACCACCTTCCTCATACTGAGTTGGTCCCCCTTTTGCTGCCCCATACACAACAAACTGTGATGCACTGTGTATTC
The DNA here is from genome assembly GCF_030014385.1 of Trichomycterus rosablanca. Lineage (NCBI taxonomy): Eukaryota > Metazoa > Chordata > Actinopteri > Siluriformes > Trichomycteridae > Trichomycterus > Trichomycterus rosablanca. Next base: position 20,959,964 of record NC_085998.1, on the reverse strand, counting down.
TGACACCTTTCTATCAGAACCAGCATTAACTTCTTCAGCAATTTGAACTACAGTAGCTCATCTGTTGGACCAGCCTTCGCTCCCCACGTGCATTAATGAGCCTTGGCCGCCCATGACCCTGTCACCGGTTTATCATTGTTCCTTATTTGGACCACTTTTGATAGATACTGACCACTGCAGATCAGGAACACCCCACAAGAGCTGCAGTTTTGGAGATACTCTGACCCAGTCGTCTAGCCATCACAATTTGGCCCTTGTCAAACTCGCTCTAATCCTTACGCTTGCCCATTTTTCCTGCTTCTAACACATCAACTTTGGAGATAAAATGTTCACTTGATGCCTAATATATCCCACCCACTAATAGGTGCCGTGATAAAGAGATAATCAGTGTTATTCACTTCACCTCTCAGTGGTCATAATGTTTTGCCTAGTCAGAGTAGAAGCTAAATGCAAAAAAAATTCAAGATGTGTCACAATTACTTCAGACACTCATGCCATACTAGTGTTCAGCTGTACTGATCGGAGCCAATTACTCCGATTTGTCGCTGCTCCTGAATCAAAACAAATCTGTTTAAACTTATGCAATGCTCTGTCTCAGTGTTGCTTGAGTTGTCATAAAAAGAATAAGCGCCTGTCACTTACTGATGTGTGAATATTAATCTTTTTTTGTCTGTCTGTCAGTGTGTGTGGTAAAAGAAGAAGACCAGAGGCGCTGCTCGAGTAGATCACCATTACAATGGACATGTGAGCCCTAACCAAGTGTGACAAAGTGTGACAGTTTGTCCCCTTCTTGTCCTTGTGTTATTTTTATTATATTAAGAATTGTTTAATCATCTCTGGGTCTTACATTTTGTAAATCAGCTAAACATTCTCCGCTCTTATCCACAGTAAGGCCAATGTTAATATTCCAAATCATTCTTGTATAAACTGTCAATGAATATCCTCAACCACATTTATGTTATTATTAACACATTTGTATTTGTATGACATGTGCTTTGTTTTTTAGCTTGACTTTACTGCAAGGTCTATGCTTTGAGATACAAATGCCAATGTGTGCAATGCAAGCCTGCAAGCCCAGAAGTGCATTGCTTTATTCTAGGTGCAATCACGAGCAGTTTATATTCTGACTACGTTCTCTGTCTAGTAATTAACCCTTCAAGCAACATGTTAATTTAGCATGGCAAGATAAAAAGAACTTGCCGGCAGTACAGAATGGACACTAGACTACTAAGTTCATGGTATCTCGGTTAGCCACACAGTGTGTGATTTGACTGTTATCTGACTGTTATTTTTTGCATTAAACTGGCAACAGAATAAAAGTTTATTACCTTTGTTAAGCAAATCATATGTTAGATTGCTAGAACTTGCAAATATAGTCCAGTCTTATTCATTTCAGAAAACTTAAAACCAAAGTAAATCAGCTGTTGTACTGGCATTAATGAACATATTTTAAAAATGCAATAGATGTGCACCCTGGATCTAGTGTTTACACCTTGATAATAGTATTTAAATGTACATCCCTATGACGTTTCTGATAAGTGACTAAATAAGTGAGGGAAAATAACCAATTTCTGCCTTTTAATATGATCTCTAGTAATCAAACCTACTTTAATCTGAAAGATGTGCTAACATTTCTACAAACGTAGGAATTTGATTACCATATTACTCTTAGCTAGCTAGCTAAAAGCATTGTTCTTCTATCTAACGTGCTAGCCAGCTACATTATAAGTACAAGCTTGCGTTAGCTGAAGTCTGCTTACTAGGCACAGATGGTTTTACAAGGATTCTAGCAGTGTATGACAATATACTGGGTGTGTTCGAAAACCTAGTGAGCTCTCTACACAGACAGCAATTTACGTCATCCTAAGCACGCTCCCGAGAAGGAGGCTGTAGTAAGGCACCTTAAATTTGAACAGTATTTTGCCTGAATAATGAGGGAGCCTCCGATGCTCCCTTAGCGGTGAAGGCAATCCCAGCATTCAGTGCGGCACAACTTTTCTCACAAAAAATAGAAAACAGTTATTTTCAAAAGTAAATAAATTATCATTGATTTTTATAAACTTGAACAAGTTTCATTTATTTGCAAATTTGGGCTTGTCAGCGAATGTAACCGTCTTCGGTACACTGAGGGAGATGTTAGTTTACATGCTAGCGCGTTGTGCCACCTCATCCCATTGGTTTGAATGGCATGAGGCTAACTGTGTTAGAAATTCCTCAGTTGACACAACAAAACAGCTGTTTGAAGCAGTATGTTATAGGTAAAGCCCTACCTAATTCACAGCTGTAAAAATCACGTCACAGACCGTAAAATAAGCCTTTTCTCGTTTAATACACAATTTGCTGTGAAGTTCAAAATTTAAGGTTTGTGTTTAGTGTCTTAAGTTTACTGGTTAATTTGTACTATGAGGCAATCCTAGCAACCATACGGCAATTAAGTTAGCAATTGCTTAGTTACAATGTCCAAGATGTTGAAGTGTAAAGCAGCTAAAAACACTCCTCAGGTAAATGAGTTTTAAAAAACTCCCAACCAATTTTGTGAATGCTTGGGGGGTGGGGGTGGGTGGTTTGATTGTCAAAATACGGACGAGAATTTCCAAACATTAAGTCTTGCACGGTCACTGGATGTTCTAGGTTTACATTTAACCGTTAAGGTAGACTGTGCTGTGTATTGTAGCTTCCATTTACCCTATCATTTAATTTATGAGTGTAATTTAACGACTGCTGTAAAATGTGGCACATCTGTGAAATCTGTGATTTTTTTTAAAAACGAGGTCCGTGAAATTAAGCACATTTTCCCGTGAATTTTAGTAGGGCCCTAATTATAGGTAGTAGCAGTAATGGATTGTAACTACAAATAAAACAATGCAGTACTTCTAAAACTAGCACAAAATGTTTTTTATTTTTAATTAACTAGCACCCATTTTTACTGCATATTTTTGTGAGGTGGAATATTGCCATACTGGAATATTGACCACTTCAATATTCAGACACCATTAAAGCAGGATATTATTTAGACAAGGTTACTATATTATAAAAATTAGACATACACAACACAAATTCAGCACAACAAAACTGCTCACATAGTAGTCAACATAATTCCTATTAACTCAATACAAATCACACAAGTCTGGACTCACAAACAGAAGCAAATGTTTAAATGAATTTGTATGGTGGAAAAACTAAACACAATTAACTCTCTAGCTTAATTCACTCCCTCATCTCACCCCCCTATCTTTCATCCCATGGGTGCATGTCACTGGTAAGAACACCCTTTGTCCTGAGTGGCTGTTTGAGTAGTGTTCCTATCATCGCTCCCACAGGACACAGCCACTTATCCTGTCTTCTGCTCAGCAGGAACATAAGGGCAGCGCTTCTATTTATACCTGCCTCAATTGCAGCCTCCACATCCCCAATCTCTCCAACGCCTATGACAATATTCCACATCACACACATGGCTGGCCCCAGTTGCATTGTTAACATGTCAAAGAAATTTGTCCTGGTTAACCAAGGGGCATGTACAGTTAATCCTCCTGGTCAAACTGTATAAAGTTCATGATGTCAGCAAAAAGATGTTTTTCTCTATTGAGGAGTATTCTAAGATCTTTTATCCATGCAACGCTGCACTCACTCAGTCTTTTATTACAGTAAAAATAACCATGTGCTATGGACTGCAGGGCAGTTTAGTAGAAAAGGCTATTTTCTTTTGATCGCATGGTTTTACCAACTAAACACTGTTGCTATTATGACAGGACACAACCCATGATTCAATTATATTTCACAAAACTTGCCACCATGCATGAGGATGGTAACATTTAGGAGCTGAACTTGTAGACAATATGCCAGTAAACAAAGCATATTAAATAAACAGGAAACAATGCTAACCACTATGCAATTGTAATAGGCCCACATTTGGGTTAGCAGGACATATTTTACTATATAAATGATGAACTGTATATGATACCCAAATATGAAATATAAGCCCAATTAGTGTTGTGATTATACAAATTACATGTACATTTTCAGCATTTAGCAGACGCTTTAATCCAAAGCGACTTACAGTACCGTGACAGCATATTTTCTAAGGATTAAGGGCCTTGCTCAGGGGCCCAACAGTGACAACCTGTCAGTGGTGGGGCTGGAACCAACGACCTTTCGATTACTATTCCAGTACCTTAACCACTAGGCTACAACTGGGTCGGTGTGTGTTACAAATCAACTATGGGGTGGCACGGTGGCTCGGTGGCTTCTGTTCACGAACATGTGTAAAACTCGTTCTTCATCATTTTAGCAGAGTAAAGCAAAAAACTAACAAAATTCAACCTGTGTAGGAGGATGTTGTCTTGGACACTGAAAGACTAGCAGAAAATAGGCTGAGAACAACTGAACTAGAAAAAAATGGTACATATACCCAGGTTATGCTGTAATTATACAAAGACAAATCTTATTTATCTTCAATACAAAATGATTAGCTTGACCTGACAAGCTGGACATGATAAAGAGTAGCAAAATGAACAAATGTATGTAGGCTTTACATAGGCAAGGAACAGAAGAGGTAAAAGGTAAGAGAAGCATTGAATAATACTCTTAAATAGATAATCTATTACATTACAAAAACTACAAATGAAAGTAATACTTATGTAATAAGGACATTAGTCCATTAGTCATTTAAATAGGGCTTTATTTGCACTCAAACCTGTGCCTCATACCATCCATCAGGAGTAATTATGTGTTTCTAAACATATTGGTTATATTACTAATGATTAATATACATATATAATATATTGTACAGTATTGCTGGTGTTAAATCACAAAAAAATGACCTGGAACAGCCATTCATAAGTAAGCATTTATGTTTCAGAATTACTCCACTGGACCCACACTTGTTCCACTTTATCCTCTTATCCTGTGTGAGAGTGAGAGTGATGTTAAACAGGCCTGAGCTTAACTTAACCAAAAAAACTAAATCTAGGAGGTGATGACATCCGACACAAACACTGGGATTTTTCGTTAAACCACATAATGAGCAGTATGAACAAAATCAGTTTTGCACAACACTCTGTTTTTATATCCTCTCCACTGTTGCATAGATCAAGCCAGCAAATTATTATACAAATTATTGTAACTCATATAATGTATTTTATATAATATTGAGTGTTAAATTACACTTTTAAAGAATTGCCATTTACACAAAGCATAATTTAAACGTATTACACATATTACTATAGAAAGCATATTACTGTATTCCTGTATTTATATTAATTATTTTCAGTTAGAAGTGTTCAGTACTAAGCTTTATTTACAAACATGCAGTATAAAGTGGACATAAATGAAATGTAAACATGTAAAATGATTACAATTACTAATAATATTAGATTTATGTTGCGCTCTGGCTGGCTGCTATGTTGTCTGTTGCATCAGTGACTACATCATGATGTTGGTTAGTTGGACAGAAGTCACAGTAAGTGCTTGTTGCTTCAGTCACATTATGGCAGAGATGAAACTGAACTGAGGAGATTCAAAGAAACCCAAAGGCTTATGCATTTAAGAGTAATTGTACAAACTCAAGTTTGTGTAGAGAAGCAGCCATCGTTGCTCTGAAATGCACTGAAATGCCGACCGCAAACAAGCCGATCTGCATTCAGGAAGCTAATCTGGACCACTTGCTTGGGGATGTTTCCTGCAAAACCCTGGTCCACATGTATCAGATGCTCTGCTAAGACAGAGACATCTTGGAAGTGTCCATGCTCTTCCTATGTGAAGTTCGTGCAGAGACGTTGGAGCAGCTCATCAACAGCAGATACTGTAGCCTTAGTTAACGACTGCTATTCAGCATGTAAAAGGGCACAGCAGAATGTCTGAGAGAGATATTCCTAGCTCCACTTTTAATTTAAATGAGGTCAGCTGTTGATTCTTTTAAATGAAATGTTTAACTGACAGCATTCATTGAACAATGACTTCTTCTGTTATAGCTTAATTAGATTGGTTAATTATCAACACCCTTGGTTTAAAGGTTTTGACCAAACTAAATGAAATATGAAATTAGAATTGCTTTGAGGCCTCCCTTGAATAAAAGCATCTGGCTGAGTGTGCAGTAAAGGGAAGAAGTGCAGTGACTGAAGCAGTGTTTATTACAGCTGCTGTATGTGTATGTAAACTCTACAGCATGAAGAAGCAGTTATTATTTCATACTTTATTTTATTTCATGAACAACTGAAATCGACTTTGCTTGTTACTCTAGATCTGAAACTCAAGGCTATTTTTAAATGCACTAATGTACTACTAAAATATTGATATGGTCTTAGATATTTTCATTGATTTTACAGAGGCTAAAAATATAAAGTTCTGAACCACATAAAACTAATTCAGAAATTGAGACTTTATCATAAAACCTAATAATTAAATGCAATTAATAAAATCAATAAAGTATTTGTGATAATCAATATCAATGCTTCAAAAAGAAAAATAAATGAATGTAGGATCAGAGTTATACTATACGTTAAAAGAAATAGCAATAATAAACACTAATCAATGTTATACCTTAAACACTGTGCAAAAAACAAGCTTTATGTTAACCATATCCAGCAGTGACATTGAGTTCTCTGAGCATTGAGGCATCTGGGATGGACCATCACACAATGGAAACCACAGTGGAAACATGTATTGAGGTCAGATGAATCAGCATTCCAGGTCTTTTTTTGAAGAAAAAAAAATAGACGCCCTGTGCTCCAGACCAAAGACGAAAAGGACCATCCAGACTGTTATCAGCAACAAGTCCAAAAGCCAGGGTCTGTCATGGTATAGGGCTGTGTCAGTGCCCTTGGCAAAGGTCATTTACACTTCTGTGATGGCAGCATTAATGCAGAAAAGTACATTGAGATATTAGAGCAACATATGCTGCCTTCAAGATGTCATCTTTTCCAGGGACGTCCATGCATTTTTCAACAAGACAATTCAAAACCACATGCTGCACACATTACAAAAGCATGGCTGTGAAAGAAAAGGGTAATGTGTCAACGACCCCGTACTGTTGCACATCTTAAGATGTGTTTGCCAGAAGAATGGGGTCAAAATAACACCTGAAACAATTCACCACTTGGTATCCTTCCTTGGTGCCAAAATGTCCTTTTAGTGTTGTGAAAAGGAATGGCAACATTACAAAGTGGTAAATACTTTACCGTCCCAATGTTTTAGAATGTGTTGCAGGCCTGAAATGCAGGAATGGATGTTTATTAACAAATAAAATGAAGTTAACCAGGCAAAACATTAACTATCTTGGCTTTGTACTGTATGCAATAAAATAAAAGTCAAAGTAAATGTAAGACACACTGTGTTTTTATTTGCATTTTTCATGCTGTCCAAACTTATTTCTGATTTGAGGTTGTATTATGACAATCTTTGAAACATCCACACATTTTAGATGGTAGGCATCAACCTGCATTTATCAGCCAAGCAGTAAATGCAAACAGAAAGGCAGTTTGAGCTTTTTAATATATATTCAGAAGCTTTTAGAAGTAACCAAAATGAACAGCTTTTCTATCTCATTTAGTATTGTTGTACTGTAAAAATGTTTTCTCCCTTTGGTTTTGCACTTTCGTTTTGTCTCTGATGTGTGTCACAGATCTGGGGTAAGTACTTGCACTGATATCACCTGCAGAATCGTTGCGTGCATGGTGCACATCTAGCCACAAATCGAAAAAAGAATCAGAAAGCAACATGTGCACTGTGTACCATTTGTAGGGTTAAGTTTAAACGTGAGCTTTTAATTACACAAGAACTACACAGCTTGCTGACAGACACTCCATTCTGATCAGGGTTTAGATTAGGCTATTGCTCATCTTCACCACATTTACTGTTTTGTATATGTTCATCCTTTTTCCTGTTAATGTTTTTGTTGATGCTCATTTGTTTTCCCAGTTGTATGGTCATTATGACTGTCATATCTAGCTATTATTTATAGGGATGTCAATGAATAACTGTTTAACTGATAAATGATGTACAAGTCATTGTTTAATCAATGCTGTCTGTTAAAAATAGCTGACTCTTAATTCCTGAGTGTGCAGCTGCAATCTGTCCAAAGTAAAACTGCAATTTGAAACACACCCTATGTTCTGCGCCAGTTCTGTATACAGCCGCATTCATAATCTAAAGCTTTTTATGCAAGGTAAACTCTGCATGCAGATTAATATGTTTTGTTTGTTTGTTTTTTTTACATAAAGAATTGGTTATTTTTTTCCCCAGTATAAAGGTGAAACTCTGTTCGTCATCTTATAATAACTACACAAAGGTGAGACATTATAAACTGTCAGTGGCAATTTATAAAGTCTCACCTTTGTGTAGAAGTGGACACAAGTCGGAGTGGGCGAGTGTTATTCACAGGTTTTCCCTGGTCAGGAGTGGATGTCAGCAGCAGTAGAGAAAGTAAAATACAGTTTGATAACCTGATATAATAATACAAACAAATCTACATTGTAAATGTTCAACTGGTTCTGCTTATGGTGTTCATGTTCATCTTACTGTTACTACATGACTGCCAGGTTCACTTTTAAGCTGTTTTAATCAATAAAGCACAAAGACCTGTTGATTTGAAAATCAGTGATGTGTTTTACAATGTGATGGAATGGTATGAGCTCTTATTGGTTAAAACTGACGACTAATGATGCTTGTTCGGTTAAAAATTTGCAAAATGTGCATCTCTAGTTATTAAAATTAATTTCACTGATATTAAAGCTGTGTTTTTGTACTGTGGTTAACCACTAACTTCTATCTGTAGTCATTAAAATATGTTGCTCTTACATTTAACCGCTTTTAATATGGGTGCAAGTGCACAGGTTTGTTCCTCAAGAAGGTTTTTCCCCTTTTTAAACCAAACAAACCAACAACAGTGGCATTTAATGCATGAATACATACACTGCTTGGCCAAAAAAAGGTCACACACTGTAATATTTGGTTGGACCGCCTTTAGCTTTGATTACGGCACGCATTCGCTGTGGCATTGTTTCCACAAGCTTCTGCAATGTCACAACATTTATTTCTGTCCAGAGTTGCATTAATTTTTCCCCAAAGATCTTGTATTGATGATGGGAGATTTGGACCACTGCGCAAAGTCTTCTCCAGCACATCCCAAAGATTCTCAATGGGGTTCAGGTCTGGACTCTGTGGTGACTAATCCATGTGTGAAAATGATGTCTCATGCTCCCTGAACCACTCTTTCACAATTTGAGCCCGATGAATCCTGGCATTGTCATCTTGGAATATGCCCGTGCCATCAGGGAAGAAAAAATCCATTGATGGAATAACCTGGTCGTTCAGTATATTCAGGTAGTCAGCTGACCTCAGTCTTTGGGCACATAACGTTGCTGAACCTAGACCTGACCGACTGCAACCCCAGATCATAGCACAGCCCCCACAGGCTTGTACGGTAGGCACTAGGCATGATGGGTGCATCACTTCAGCCGCCTCTCTTCTCACCCTGATGCGCCCATCACTCTGGAACAGGGTAAATCTGGACTCATCAGACCACATGACCATCTTCCATTGCTCCAGAGTCCAATCTTTATGCTCCCTAGCAAATTAAAGCCGTTTTTGCCGGTTAGCCTCACTGACAAGTGGTTTTCTTAAGGCTACACAGCTGTTTAGTCCCAATCCCTTGAGTTCCCTTCACATTGTGTGTGTGGAAATGCTCTTACTGTCACTATTAAACATTTCCCTGAGTTCTACTGTAGTTTTTCTATGATTTCATTTCACCAAACGTTTAAGTGATCACCGATCACGATCATTCAAGATTTTTTTCGACCACATTCCTTCCTCAAAGATGATGTTTCGCCACTGTCCGTCCACTTTTTAATAATGCGTTGGACAGTTCTTAACCTGATTTTAGTAGTTTCAGCAATCTCCTTAGATGTTTTCTCTGCTTGATGCATGCCAGTAATTTGACCCTTTTGAAACAGATTAATCTTTTCCACGACCACAGGATGTGTCTTTCGACATGGTTGTTTAACAAATGAGAAGCTACTCACTGCATCAGGTAGGGTTAAATAACTTGTTGCCAGCTGAAACATAATCACCCATGCAGTAATTATCCAATGGGAGGCTCTTACCTATTTGCTTAGTTAAATCCAGGTGGTGACCTTTTTTTGGCCAGGCAGTGTATATAATGTAAACTACACACTATACAAAGCTATTTTTCATTGTTTTGATGCCATTTGGTAGTAAGCCGTACAAACGATTTGCTACACTGGTCCTATCCAATCATCCTATGCTCATGTCATGCCAGCCCCCCTTCCCCTTTATATGAAGGCACCCTGCTCACCCTTTGTCTACTTGTCATACTCCAAATGTGGCAGCCATTGCCATCTCCATGACAAAAGAGCCAGCAAAGGGAGTAAAAAAGAGGGTGTGAGTTATGTAGATGGTAAATGGGCTGAGCCAGCACATCCTTATACCAGAAAGCCAGCACTATCTGCTTAAGCAGCAGATTTTTCATGGTCGCATATTCCATTATCTTTCTACTGTTCACGATTTACACACCATTTACGACAAAATGCACTTTTAGTACTCTAACCTAGTGGGCCTGTGGGGTTGCTTTTTTGCAAAAACAGAGAAGTGAAAACAGGGAAAGCAGAAGTGCTTCACCCTGACTATGTTTGTGGCTTTTAAACAGAACCATGATTTTTCAGTAGTCAAGTTTGTCATTTGACGTTGCTGAATTACACTTCAAATACACATAGCTCAAGTAAAGCTAATAAGCATGAGATGTGTGGGTGTATGTACAAAGCGGATTCCAAAAAAGTTGGGACACTAAACAAATTGTGAATAAAAACTGAATGCAATGATGAGGAGATGGCAAATGTCAATATTTTATTCGTAATAGAACATAGATGACAGATCAAAAGTTTAATCTGAGTAAATGTAACATTTTAAAGGAAAAATATGTTGATTCAAAATTTCACAGTGTCAACAAATCCCAAAACAGTTGGGACAAGTAGCAATAAGTGGCTGGAAAAAGGAAATTGAGCATATAACGAACAGCTGGAAGACCAATTAACACTAATTAGGTCAATTGACAACATGATTGGGTATAAAAAGAGCTTCTCAGAGTGTCAGTGTCTCTCAGAAGCCAAGATGGTAAGAGGATCACCAATTCCACCATTGTTGCGCAAAAAGATAGTGCAGCAATACCAGAATGGTGTTACCCAGCGTAAAATAGCAAAGACTTTTAAGTTATCATCATCAACCGTGCATAACATCATCAAAAGATTCAGAGAATCTGGAACAATCGCTGTGCGTAAGGGTCAAGGCCGTAAAACTCTACTGGATGCTCGTGATTTCCGGGCCCTTAAACGTCACTGCACCTCAAACAGGAATGCCACTGTCAAGGAAATAACAGAATGGGCTCAGGAATACTTCCAGAAAGCATTGTCAGTGAACACAATCCACCGTGCCATCCGCCGTTGCCAGCTGAAACTCTACAGTGCAAAGAGGAAGCCATTTCTAAGCAAGCTCCACAAGCTCAGACGTTTGCACTGGGCCAGGGGTTATTTAAAATGGAGTGTGGCAAAATGGAAGACTGCTCTGTGGTCAGATGAGTCACGATTTGAAGTTCTTTATGGAACACTGGGACGCCATGTCATCCGGACCAGAGAGGACAAGGATAACCCAAGTTGTTATCAACGCTCCGTTCAGAAGCCTGCATCACTGATGGTATGGGGTTGCATGAGTGCTTGTGGCATGGGCAGCTTGCATGTCTGGAAAGGCACCATTAATGCAGAGAACTATGTTCAGGTTCTAGAACAACATATGCTCCCATCTAGACGTCATCTCTTTCAGGGAAGACCCTGCATTTTTCAACAAGATAATGCCAGACCACATTCTGCAGCAATCACAACATCATGGCTACGTAGGAGAAGGATCCGGGTACTGAAATGGCCAGCCTGCAGTCCAGATCTTTCACCTATAGAGAACATTTGGCGCATCATAAAGAGGAAGGTGCGACAAAGAAGGCCCAAGACGATTGAACAGTTAGAGGCCTGTATTAGACATGAATGGGAGAGCATTCCTATTTCTAAACTTGAGAAACTGGTCTCCTCTGTCCCCAGACGTCTGTTGAGTGTTGTAAGAAGAAGGGGGGATGCCACACAGTGGTAAAAATGGCCTTGTCCCAACTTTTTTGGGATTTGTTGATGCCATGATACATGATACATTCTCTCAGTTTAAACTTTTGATCTGTGATTTGTGTTCTATTCTGAATAAAATATTAGATGTTGGCACCTCAACATCATTGCATTCAGTTTTTATTCACAATTTGTTTAGTGTCCCAACTTTTTTGGAATCCGGTTTGTAAATGTTTTATGTTAAGTATGATTAGTAGTAGCTCTAATTACAACTAATTAATGTTCAGGGTGTGTGTGCATGTGCGTTTTTGTATGCGCTGTATGTGTACACAGGCTTCCCTAGGGCCAAGAGCTGCTGGGAGCCAACTGACACGAGCTCCAATTTATCATCACACTAGGTGAACGCAACAGACACGAATAGCAAAACACAGTCGCAACCAGCTGCAATTAATGCCCTTCAAACACCCCCATGTGGCACAAACAGAGGCATACGCAGAGCATCGGCTAACAGGTGCCGTCAACACCCACATGCAAACCTGTTATTTATTCTCCACAGAGTGACAAACTACTGTGCTACTGTTCAAGAGTTTCTTTCATTAGCTTATGTTAATCGGACACATTTAAAGTGACGTCTATATATGCTTTATACAGTTTTTAAACATACCACACGTACGTCATTCAACAGCAAAAAACTAATTACAGCTTCTGTGATCGAACGGCACCGAGGTCACACTTTGCAGCCATAAATCAAAGCTGCGAATAAACACAAATGACCTCCTTATAAAGCACTTTGTGTGGTCTGGTTTGAGATCAGCCCAACACAAACACTTCAATAAGACAAAAGGGCTTTGTCACACCGAAAGCCACATGTGGAAGCAACGGAGACTGAGAGCATGTGGACCGACCACCCACCAGAGAGAACGAAAGAGGTACATTTTCCCAGCATGCTTTACTTTTTCTAGGAGCGATTGCATTTGTGATTATTATACAACTCTGACTGGTTAACAAAATGAATTATTTTACAACAGAACAGTATGTTTTTTCACAGTACATATTGGTAACAGCCATCTCAGCTTCAGCAAACAGTTTAGAATTAAGGGAAAAGATGAGCAATAGCTGAAATTCCCAGTCAGTGCAGTGGTTTCAGTTTTATAATGGATACATCACCATTTTTAATTCATTAAAACCTGGTATCCTGTGTGTGTGTTTTTTCTGTACAATTTTTGCAGTATTTCTGTCTGTTTGCAAAATCATGACATTTCAGCATGGATTCAGATTCTGTAAGATGTAGTTGCAGGGTGTGTGCAGTAACTAAAGTGCTTGTTTCCTCTTATTTTGAAGAAAGCTCGCTTCACCAAGCTTAACCTATCCCTGAATTTCCACCGTACTTCATGTCTTATTCAATGGCATTACCCTGGTCTTATTATGTCTATTGTGTTTGCTGGTGTCTCTTGTATTGTATATTAGAACATTTGTAATTGTAAGCGTCTTCAGGCTCTTGAAAAGTCATACATTAATCTCACGTATTATTATTATTATTATTAAATGATCTATGCCCTGTTTGTGTATGTATTTACTAGGGATGCATCAATACCATTTTTTCCCAACCGAGTACAAGTACAAGTACATGTATTTTTGTACTTGCCGATACCGATACCGATACCAATACATATTGGATCAGATATCTGACATGCTAGAAAACTCGATCCGGTCGCCGAGCGCTCGGCGAGCCGCTCGGATCGAGTTGTTGGATAGTTCACACTTAGCGATCGAGAGCCGAGTTTTGATCGCCGAGCGAACGCCGAGTTGCTCCCGAGCCGGCAAATCTAGCGCCGACCAGTCGCCGAGCGAAAATCAGGGCAAAAATCGTGTAGTGTGAACCAGGCACTAGGTGCACTAGGTACACGGTATCGGATGTTAGTATCAGAGCCTCGTTTGCGAGTATGAGTACAAGTTAATGAGCGCTGTATCGGGCAAATACTCGATACCAGTATCGGTACTCATGCATCTCTAGTATTTACATTTTGTTGTTTAGATTGAGAACTTAAATATTAAGATAAAAACATTTTTATTTGTGTACTAATGTACTAAGTACATTGAGGACATGTACAAACCCAAAGCACAAAACCATGGATTAAATTTTTCTTCTACATTTACTACTTCACATGAGAAGCTTGTGAAAAAATATAAAATATATACATTTCTTCTCTCGGCATATGTACAGGTCACCACAGCAGATCTAGTTCGCCAGATGCCCTTCCTGACACTTGGGGGCCATCACACAGAGTTCAGTGACAAGTGCACCTCCCAATGGCTAGGTACATGTTAAGGCCTGACCGGCTGATAGCACCACTGAGATTTGTCCTCAGATCCCAGGATCTCGGTTAGTGGGCTAGTGTACACTGCGCCACCTGAGCACCCCAGTAAAAAATTTACTAAATATAAATATAAATACTACAGTACAAATACAGTACAAATATTAGTATTTGTTTTTTAATAAAAATGGCAAATAAAATACTGTGATATGTTAGCAAAAATAAATATTACAATTACATTAAATATCAAATGCAAAAACAGTGGTCTAATGCGCTACCATATCACTGATGAGTTTGAATATCAACAGTGCCACTGACCTGGCCAAGCATCCAACAGACAGGGTGGAAGAGTCTGGCAGGGTTTCTCCTCTCTGTCGCTGCGGAATGCTATTTCTACAATTGGCTGAGGCGCTGGCCTGAGCGATGCAAATTTAAGCTTTGTGTGAGACCCGACCACTGAGCAGACAGCCTTTTTTTGCATGCATCATGACAGCCACTCTGCAGCCGGAACAGGATGGTACAAGTGGCAGAGAATTACAATACACAACCGATAGTATATACCTGGAAACAACCAGATAAAGAGTAAAAAAAAGAATTGGATTCTGGTGATACACTGTCCAACAATGGTAGCCTAGTGTGTAGAGCTGTGATTTACTAACTGTAAGGTTGTTGGTTTGATTCCCAGATCTGCCATACAGAACTGCCCCTGTGCTCTGACCCCAGTGCTCTGACAAATAAAGGCATTCCAATCCAAATGTACTTTTCCTCCTGTTTACAAAACCTGGGGCAGCCACAGTGACTGGGGTGACTACAGTGTCTTCTTTCCGACCACATATTTTACTTACCAAATGTAAAAACTTAAAAATTGATGACTCTCTATTTAATCATGTAATGTGATTACCCAAAAGGGTTTTTACTGTACATTAGTGTGCCAGCACAGTTTGATTAACTCAACTGAGCCGTTTATTAGCAGATTTGGTTGATATGTTTAGGGAGGATGGTTGCCCATCTATGATGGATTCCAAACATCCAGAATTGGAATTGGGAAAGTCTGGTTTACACAGAGTATTTAATCCATTTAGAATTTGCCTGCATAAATACTGCCTATAAACTATGATTTTTAATAGTTAACTATTCTGCTGTCGAGAAAGCACCACTACAGTAAATTTTGCATGTCAGGTTAGAACTGTACCTTATGCAAAGTGGATGCAAAAAGGCAAGCTGCTATGACAACATAGTAGTCAATTAAAAATTCCCAGCAGCATAAAGCATGTCTGTATTTAACCCCCATTCTTAAGCTTAGAAATGCCATACACGAAAAGGTCTGATGTTTAAATGCGACTGTAGTAAGTGTCTGTGGACAAAAACGAATGAAAGCATTTGTCTCAGCTTAATCAAATCCAATGACATCAACTGTGGCACGCCCCAAATGTTTTATTATGAAAGACAGATAACAGGAGAGAGAGAAATAATATATAATAATATGTATAATATATAAATAATACATATATTATTTAAATAAATAAATAATGTATAGCACCATGCATTTCTAGACCATGCAGCTATTTTTCTTATGAATTAACGTATATCTGTGCCCACAAGACTGGCTTTTGACCACTGTCTGGACCAGTTGCATCGCAGTTGATAAAAATGTAGAAAACCACCACTATAGAAAATATTTGTTTGAATTCATGGGCAGCAATCCAATATTTCATATCAGTGCATATTGTTGCATCATGGAACTTCCTTCTGTTTTTACAAGTCAAAGTTCCCCCTTCCGCATACAAGTGCATGCACGCACACGCATGCACAAACCCAGACACTTGCAACAGAGCGCGAGACCTCAATGACAAGTTTATGCTAATTGTATCGTTATCTTCACTGTGGTTATTAACGTGCTGCCTTCTGGGAGACTCACGTCCTTATAGGCTAGAAACAAAAACAACAATAGCATACAACTCCTATTTACATCTGCACACGCTAAGAAAGCTTAATCACATGCTCACAAGGACAAGATCTTTATATGTTCACGTCAGAGTCATTATGGGAAATTAGGTTTCTGTTTACGATGTGACTCAAATCATTGACATTTGATGCATATCTCATCATATATTTAGCACTTTAGCATGCAGCTTGCTTTTAAAATGTCTAAAAACAACTTTGTACTCTACTTTTCTCGCAAACTGGTAAAATGAACAAACCTCAAGCATACATTGTGATTTTAAAAAAGATGATAACTAAGCGCCCAGGTGGTGCAGCAGGATATTCCACTAGCACACCAGCGGCGAGATTCTGAACTCCTCGGTTCGAAACTTGGCGTTGCCACCGGTCGGCTGGGCGCCATCTAGCATGGGTAAAAAATGGTTCCACTAAGAACTGCACGCGAGTCGGAGGATGCGTGAGTAGCAATATACCCACCTTGACTGCAATCAGGGATCCCCCAGCAGCGGAAGACAAATTGACTACGCTATGCATAAATGCATAAATAAAATGGAAAAAAAAGATGATTAACTGCTGGATCGTACAGCATCGAATAAAAGCTGACATCAGTTTCCTCTACATTTACATTTTCGGCATTTAATAGACGCCTTTATCCAAAGCGACTTACAGTACAGTTACAGTATACAGTCTGAGCAATTGAGGCTTAAAAGCATTGCTCAAGGGCCCAACAGCAGCAACCTGGCAGTGGTAGGGCTTGAACCAGCAACCTTATGATTACTAGTCCAGTACCTTACCCACTTGGCTACGGCTTGCCTCTAGAACTCCCAAAATTGATCTGAAAGACTCAGGCTCTGTTTCCTATAAGTTATCATCCCTATAAGCTATATGACCTATCATTCACTACTAAAATAGATCCCTGTATTTTAGTAGTGGATGATAGGGCATAATTTTGTGTGTGTGTGTGTGTGTGTGTGTGTGTGTGTGTGTGTGTGTGTGTGCTGTACATTAACACACTGCTTTCAAATAGATGGCAATAGTGCTTCCGGAAGAGGAGGATTTTTTTTTCTTTTTTTAACACAGCCTCAGAATGATTTTTCCTGAATGTGGGATGCTTGCTTAAATTTCCAGAAATCACCAATTAGCTCATGCATTTTAGCCTTAGTGTTAGCACTGTAAACTTAATCTCACTGCCTTAATACTAACATCTGGTCAAAAATGTCCTTAGTGTAAACATTAACAGTTGTTAGCAAGTGCTTTAATTCATACCAGTTATAAAATACTAAACAATACCAAACGCCTATGTAGAAGAGCAGATAGCTCTTTGTCATTGCCTGCTTGTATAAGAATAGTCTTTATGTAGAAGTCTTTTCAGATCACATCTGCCCTGGAATGTCATGCAACTGACCTCCAAAGACAATTCAATTATGCTGAGAGCCTCAGTCTACCCAGCTGTCACACAAGTGCCACGCTCCAGGTTAACAGTGGCATAAGCACAGACTATTTATAAATTAATAAATCAGGTTTTGGTTGAGATTTTTCATGAATGACTAAACTTTTTTAATTACCATTACTCATCGTAGGACAACTGTATGAAATACGTCATGATTAGTTGTCCTTTGCAAAATAGGTATTCAACTGTCTTCACACACAGTACAAAAAAACAAAATGCCAGCTTTGTTAAATCACTACTTCTATTTAAAAATCTATTTCTATGTATTAAATCTATTTCTGTTTATTCATTCATATTCAGTATAATGTATCTTCATCACCCTGATGATGGTGGGTCTGCCAAAAACCCACAAGGCAGAAATACACACTAGACAGGGAGTCCATCCATCACAAAAGTAATACACACTGACCCGTTTACTCCCTAATTATAGTGGCAATTTAGAGTAGCCAAACCACCTTTGAGAGGAGACCAGGAAACCAGTGTATCAGTAGAAAACCCACAGACATGGAAAGAACACATTACAGATAAAATAGGTTTCCACAGACATGTTACTGGTTCTAAACATTTTACACCACTAGCAAACAGCAAGTGTGTCAACATTAAAAGTAGGGACAGTGTTAGCCTAGTGGGTAGAGCTTTGGGCTAGCAACTGAAAGACTGAGAGTTCAGACCCCAGCTCTGCCATGCAGCCACTGTTGGGCCCTTGAGCAAGGCCCTCAACCCTCTCTGCTCCAGGGACGCCGTATATGTATATATGACAAATAAAGGCATTCTTTTCTATATTGTACACATGTTCAATAGTTCTGCAATTTCCTTTCAGGGATCAATAAAGTAATCAATCTATCTATCTATATATCTATCTTTAAGAGTGCTGATTCCTTTTTACGCAGAGACTTCAGCAAGAGCTACAATTCAGTCAAACTGCAACTTTATTTCTATTAACATTAATTAAGTCCCACAATTGCAAGCGAAGGGTACCAATTTTTAGATGACTTTGCAAACACCTGACTGCAGACATGTTTGACCATTAGGAGGTAAACGGGTGGGGGATTCAACCCGGCAGCGAATCGTCCCTGTCAAGCCCACACAGCCGGGGGAGCCGGGGGAGGGGGTTGCCGACGCAAGCTCTCAGCCATGGTCGGGCGCTTTGAGACCGGGCGCATAAGCAACCTTAAGACTGTGAAAGCCGCTATATAAATAAGGTGGTGCGCCGCGACCGGCTCCAATTCGGCTTGAAAGGGTCAGGTGGTGATTCCAATTTGGTGTTGCTTTCGCATTCCCTGCCACTAACACCGTCTCTCTATGGCCACAGAAGTGCCCAGTACTGTAATGTGTTACGTGCACAGTATGAACCGGCTGCTTCTTATACACCACCCGATAAAGAAGAGTTTTACCACGCATGCAGAGTCATGCCAATCTCCGCATTAATCTCCACAGTGTTCAGCCAAGGCTTCAGCCAGACATGACATGGCTTTACACAGCAGCAGACAGGAGAATCCCTCGCAAGACCTCTCTCCCACAAACACTGCCAACTGTTTTCTCTGTTGGGCCAATTTCTTCACATATTTAACCTCACATGTTTAAGTCTTAAAACTCCAGAGGTTTTATTTAACAAACTAGATAGTGCATTATAAGCTAAAAGTGCAAGTAAAGAACAAACCTAAAACAATATCATATTAACTGCTATGTGCTAAGTACACAATATTCCACAATAACAAAATTCAATTACATTTATTATGCCTTATGGAATCCGTTATTACTTGTCCTTATGATACATTACACTTCTAGAAATGTAAGATTAGCTGGCTATATCTATTATAAAAGCTTGTTGGTTTTTAATGCAGTGCCGCTTGAGAGCTGAATGTCTCGAACATACAGTAGCTCTTTTGGGCCTTGCACTATACACACAAAAACGGACAGGAATTTTTAAAACTAGGAACATTATAAGATTATGCATTCAATGTTAAGCTATAAAGGCTGAGCCTTTAAAATTAGCCTGATGCAGCCTGGCTATTTAATACAATGACATTGCACACGCTGCCTATTGAAAATAAACATTTGAAATCTTAATCTACTGCCTATAATGGTTATCAGAGGTCAGCTTTGAAGGGCTAGCAAATCTAGGAGGTCTGACTTACTGAAAAAAAGACAAACAGATGACGGTGCACAAAACAGTCCACACTGGCTTAACTGCTTATTAGGTAGGAACACATCTGGAATTTGACTGTTTGACATGACTTTTATGTGGCAGGACTGGTAAGGATATACATTGTTTTACTGAGTGTGTACATTACTGTGATGTGTGTGTGATGTGATCCGTGTCAAGTTAAGTGTTAACTGTACAGAGTTAAACACTCTTGGCCTACACTTGGCTAATAACAAACAGAAGCAATGCTGCCAGGGGGAACATGCACCGTAATCACAGACTTTGCTTTAACGTCACTGCCTCCCTCACACACGCATGTCACATGAGCACTGCTGTTTCACGCTAACGCACACTTCTCAGTTTTAGTCAGACTGGTTTGCCACTTAGTCAAAAATTATTAAATCTTTACTATAAATCCAATCACTAGACAGCTGATTAGGAGAGATACACACATCACTTACTCATTATCACCATCACCATCACCATCACCCTCACAATAGTCCCAGTTGATCAGCTTTCACTGAAGTGATAACACATCAAGTAGTTTATTTACTTATTAAAGAATTTACGAGGTGTGTATTTGTATTATCTCTTGTATGTTAATGTAGGCAGATGGTTCAGATTTTTTATTAATCTGCCTGTAGTTCTCAACCTTCCATTAAATCGCCTGCACACTTGAATACAAGTTAATGTACCCCAAGTCCATCCATACATGCATCCAGCACTGCAGTTTGATTATGGAATTGCAGGATTGTTCACTGTTTTCATCTGGTGGTTAAATTCAGTACTATAACTACAGTAGAATGCAGGTTAGACATAACCGCAGCCTTAAAAAACATTAGTCCAGGTAAAAAGTGCCCAGTTGAACCAAGTCACCTGATACAACTGATTAATCAACTAAAGATCAACACCAACAGATCAAGTAAGTAGAATCAGGTGTAGCTTGTGTTCATTCTGAAAACTAGCAGCCGCACTGGCCCTTTGTGGATAACCCTGTGTTCACACTGAAGAAGACTGAAGCAGCAGGTAATCATTTACTTCCACAAGAATAAAACCATAAGCAACATTAATGACCTGCTTCCTTCATGCTTAAAATGTTTACAGGTAACCACAAGACCATGTGTACAAGCATTGTGTAAGCTTTACACAGCTATTTAACAACTACAAAAATAGCTATTTGACCAACCTAGTACATGATGTATGACAATCCCATAATACAATGCAACTCATGAAATTTAAGCTTATGTCACTTAATGATTGAGTATCAAGGTATGGCCAAAAATAAGTGAACACCACTACTAATTATTGAGTTCCTATGTTTTAGTCAAGTGTAAAAACAGTCGTGGAAAGACCATTTCCTGCTCTTTACTGTGCCCACTGTGAACAAAGCAAGATCCATAATAACATGGTTTTACGAGTTTGGTGTGGAAAGTTCCAGTGTCCAACACAGAGCCCTGACCTCAACCCCAGTGAACATCTTTAAGATGAACTGAAACCTTGACTATGAGCAAGGCCTTTTTTAACCAACATCAATAACTGATCAATAACAATAACTTTTGACTTAATGGCAACATATTCTCACAGACACCATTATATGGAAAGCCTACCTAGAAGGGCAGAGGCTGTTAGAGCTGCAACTGGGGCATCTAACACCTAAATAATAAAATAATGGCCATCTACACAGACATGATTAGCTATATCTGAGAGGAAAGAGGGGAAAAGAGAAATGAAACATTGCAACTTTTAGTTCCACTTTATACAGCATTCAACGACTTTTTTCATGTCTGGAAAGACTACTATTACTGCGTCTTTTTACCATTTAAGATAGATAGAAGATAGAATAGAAGATAGAACGCCTTTATTTGTCATATATACATACACAGGTGTACAGTACCACGAAATTCTTTCTTCGCATATCCCAGCTTGTTTGGAAGCTGGGGTCAGAGCACAGGGTCAGCCATCATACAGTGCCCCTGAAGCAGAAAGGGTTAAGGGCCTTGCTCAAGGGCCCAACAGTGGCTGCATGGCAGAGCTGGGATTCAAACTCTCAACCTTTCAGTTGCTAGCCCAAAGCCCTACCCACTAGGCTACCACTGTCCTAAAAAAAAGCTGTCAATAATGTAATATATAGACATTTTAAACTGGCATGGTAAATTATTTTTATGTAAAGTGTATAGAGACACTCCATGAACGTCTGTACTATCTTCACAAAAGTGACCAAATCCAATATGTGTAATGATTCATTTAGTTTTAATATACAGACAAGCATATGCCCACAAGTTTTTACAGTAATAAACTTAACTTGCTGCAGTGTTATAATCATTTCAAAGCATTTGTGGTAACATTAAGGTACAGATACAATAGAGGTACATGTCAGAAATGTAGCCATTCAAACCGTTAATTTCATAGCTTTCAACTGGTGTCCTATTACTGTGTTATTAGTTCAAATTGCTCGCCTTAATATTTCTGTTACACGCCAAGGTATTGTGTTTTATTCACACAGAAATCATCACAGTATTCACCCAGTAAATTGTCTGTAACACCCACTTAAATATGCATGTGTGAAAAGGGCTTAGGATTGGGCACTGCTGAATGAACACAGGGTAATCAATCTCTAAACAAATGAACAGAACACCTTTCACTTCATTTTGAAATTGATTACTGGTTATTAATTGCTAGATAACTAACCAGTCGTTTCGTGTGTTTCAATTCATAAAATCATAAATCCTACTACTGTAATTTCTCTTTCCAGCAAACCCGAGCATGGAAAAACCCGAGAAGCCGAAAAAAGCCGAAGAAAGTCGAAAAAGCACGACGACAAAGGGGCGCTACTGGGCGCTGTCCACCAACCAAGACGCCTGAAATTCTGCTTCTCTTAAGCAGTTTTTTATCACACATTGATAAAAAAAAACGGCATTGGGAATTCCATTAAACACATCCGTTTCTTTTGCACAGAAGCCTTAAAAAAGCAGAAGCAAAGCCACATGATATTTAACTGTCTGAAACACTACTCAAAAACCTGTCATTTTTCAAACGCTGGATAATCATACTGGAAAACTGCCCCTCTTGTTGTCTCTGTAACTGTACCTTTTAAGCTTAGTAACAGTCATTAGCTTAAACACGTGTTCAAGACTAATAAAGTAACGTTTTTTGATTGTATTATAATTGCCCATACAGTGTATTGCATCAGGCTCGTCGATAAATGTCAAAGCTGAGATGAAAATGAAGGCTGACAAATAGAAAATGTAACCACATATAATAGCATAAAGGAAGCGCCAATCTGGGTGGCTTTATGGATCGTATGATCGTAGGATCCTGATTTTTTGGTTGTGATTGCTACATGAACATTGAAAATGAGCGATGAAGGAACTCGGGTGTTGTCATTCCCCCCTCTGCAATTCCCTGCGCTCATACACAACCTGCTCACACAAGGCCTGGCACACCTTTCTAACACGCACACGCACAGATTTATTTCTATCAAGCACTTATTACCTTTATTATAAAGATCCGTTCCAATCGTGAAGGGGGGCTGACACGCTGTACTTAATTACAGCCAAATGTAACGATTTTATTCAGATTATCAGTACATAGTGTAAAAGGTATATCAAACATGTATCGTGTTAAATCAGGGTGCGGTAAATGGGAAAGGAATCGGCACCATTTTCGTGATCAGGACAACTAGATGGATCGTGGCACTGCAAGGTGTAGCAGGAGCATCTCCATATTTCAGGGAGAGGCAAAAAAGCTGCTTGAAAAAAAAATGGCGGAGCGTAGATTTCGCCATCGGGCAAGAAGTGGATGTGCGTGTGCGCCTGATCAGGGAGTGCACATTAAGCGACAAATAACGATTCAACTGGGTGCACTTACTTCATCTGTTTCACGATGGTGCTTTTCCCGGACTCCCCAGCCCCTGCAGAGATCAAACACACCAGGGAATAAAGATTGCGGTTATTTAAAGATAAGATCGAGATAAGATAAGGCTAAATTTGGAGTGCAAAAATAAATAAATAAAAAATACACTGTGGCAAATGAAATGGCAAGGTGGTTAGGCCGACAGATCATGCCCATCCCCACTAAGCGGTGCATTCATGATTACCTAGCAGCAGCAGTTTGACATCCCTGGCCGCAGTGATTCCGTCCTCCTTCAGGTTCTTCTCGATAGCTTTGCTCCTGTCCAAAGCCGCTCTCTCTTCGGCGCTGAGTGTACATCCCATGACTAGACCAAGCCTCGAACTACGTTCCAAAATAGGCAAAACGTGAGGTGAAAATAGCTAGCAATCCGTTTTTTCCACTTCAATCTTCTTCCCTGTCCCTCTCCTAGGCTGCCTGGCTCTTTCTCTCTCTCTCTCACCCTCTCTCTCCTTGTCGGCGTCTACAGCTAAAGCATTAAATCCCGCTAACAACGGCGTGAGGTAACGGTAAGACGTTAACAAAACTCTGTCTTTGTCGTCTCCTTAAATTTAGTTTTTTTTTTCCTTAAAACGCAGCTAAGGTCCTGTGTTCGTCAAGTTAAAATTGACCGTTTTAATTCTATATTTGTCGTTACTGGGCGGCAGCGAGCGCTCGCATCGTTCAGCTTGTTCACTAATGGAAGGGTCGGCGAGAGCGCGCACTGCCGGTCTTGCCACTGTTGAGTAGAAGTGTGTCATTTGTTAGAGTCGGCTCATTGAGTCGGATCTTTTCAGTGGACGTTGGGAGCCGACTTGCTACTAACGTCTTTTTTTAGACGACTTAGATTTCAAAAACAATCTACAATCTAGCATTTTTACAAGAAATAGAGAAAACCTAATTCTTAGAGTTATATCTACGTGATTTTTTTAATAACTACTAATTTATATCATACACAGTGTATTATTATACATTATTGGTGGTATTGGTGTGATGTACAGCACTTTGGTCAACGTAAGTTGTTTTAAGAGTGCTTTATAAATAAAATTTAGTTACTATTATATTTAACGTGCATTGTAATTAACAATACTTACACATTAACACAACTGTTGCCAAAAGTTCAAATTGCGTTAATGTAATTTGTGCTTATTTAATAATTATTTACACATAATTAAAAGACAGATTAAGTTTTATAAATTTAAGTAAGGAGTCCAGTCATCCTCTACTGAACGAAGAGCCGTTTGTCATGTAAAAGAATCACTTCTTATTTGCAAACCGAACCAATTCATACGACTCACTAAAAAGATCCAGAATGCCCAACACTGCTGTGGGGCAGGAGCACGCTGACGTCAGGGCCGAGCAAAGCGCGTTCACGCGATCACGCCGTTAGAAACAGGCTATCCTTGCCGTGTCCGAAATGGCTCCACACTCCCTATTCCCTACGCACTACATAGTGTATTACAGCGTTCTAACACGCCGTTTAATCTACACTGACATGTCACTGTGATTTGAAGATTTCATTGTGCGGCGAATATTGTACATTAGGCTTTTAAACATGACTTAGCTTTTTAAATAGTGCCATATGTACTAAATAGGCGTACGCCGTTAAGCAGCCTGCACACTGGATTTATGGCCGGCATGCAAATTAATTAATGAAACGTTATTTTCTTTATGTAAATGAATAATATTTACTGTCATATTCAGGACTTTCAAAGACAGAATGAAAAATAAGAAATGTGCTTAATACAAAGGCTGGTTGAGACTGAATAAGAAACACTTAAAATTCACACAAGGTGTGGTCGCCAGCCGAGAGCCGACAAGCTGTAACATCGTCACCCAACTGAATTAACACAAATCACTCCTGACTGGGTCCATCCGACAGCTGATCACGTGATCTAATCTACTGACAGACAAGTGCAGCGTTCAAGATGACGAGCAGTGTTTGTTAAAAAAAATGATAGAAAATAATGCTGCACAGTGTGAAGTAAAATGGTTGTGTTGCTTTGTTAGTAGCTATTAATAATAGGGTGACTTCCTGTTGCAGAGTAACAGTTGACAGTTGTGAATCTCTAGAGAAACGAAGACTTTGGTTTATTATTTTTAGGATTATAAAGGTATATTAAAATACAGTACTTTGAATATAAACTACTGAATACCTAAACAAACACCTTTTAACCTTGGTTAAAGGTTTGGAGGCAGCCTAGGACCTATCTTCTTTGCTTGCACGAACATTTCACCAAGTCATTCATATTTCAGTCATTGTACTTGTTAAATATATGTATTAGAAGACCCACCACAAACAGCATCTTCCTCCCCTTCCTTACCCGCCAAGCCAAAGCGCCACTTGTAAACGAAGCAGAATTTTGACTCAAGCAGTACTGGAGAAACAAGAGAAAATGTACAAAGCTGTGCTGTGCATAAATGGTTATTTGAAAGAACTAAATACCACACAAAGAAATATGCAAAACGTTTAAAAGTACAACATAGTCAATGAAAATTGTGTAATGCACTGGTTCAAGCTGTCTGGTTTTTGTTACTGTTTTGGCTGAATAAGACATTTTCAGAAATGTCCAATTAATTTCTGTCAACGCGTAACTGTAGCAGGTGGAATGCTTACATTGGGGTTTGGCGAACTGAAAAGCAGATTGCCATACTCAGGTGGAAATGTCCTGTTCCATCACAATGTTGTGCAAGACTCTGCAGGTCAGTACTATTCTGCAAACTTTCACTGGTTTGCTGCATCCAAACACATCCAGTGGTCTTTTAGATTTCTGTTAGTGGACTCAGTAACTGATCAGGTTTTGTGCATGGGCATCATTATAAGCCAGCTCCTGTCAACTTTGAGGGTTCATCAGTGGGGTCCTAATCCATGGTGTCATGGGATAACTGTTGTCTCCTTAGGTAAAGAAAATGAGAAGATATTGTGACACATACTGTATATGAATAAACCTACATTATTCTAGCCCCTATTGCAGACTTATGAGCCAGCTATCCCTTACAGCGCCACTCTCCAAACATCTGTCGACTGTCATTGTGTTGTGAGCCTTCTGGAGCGAAAGTTGTAGTTCCTTTAGTGTGAAGGCTTGATTGTATGGTGAAGTCAATTTATCTATTTGTGTTCGGATGATTTGAAAGTCTGGGATGGAATTGTTGTTCGCTGAGGCTTTTTAGAGGCTTCAGTCAGCAGTTCTGTAATTTCTTCTTTAGTGGCTGTTCCATCTTCGTGTTTGGGGCAGGTGTAGCCTAGTGGTTAAGGTGCTGCACTAGTAATGAAAAGGTCGCTGGTTCAAGCCCCACCACTGCCAGGTTGCCACTGTTAAGCCCTTGAGCAAGGCCCTTAACCCTCAATTGCTTAGACAATATATTGTCACAGTATATATATTGCTAAATGCAGAAAATGTAAATGTGTTTGAGGTTTTGAATTTGTGTTTCTTCTTTATTTTTTATCTTATGTATATGTTCCAAATATGTTGCTGTTAGGAGTGTTTGTTATGACATTATTTACAAAGGATTTCCAGCTGTGTCTTTTAGTTGAGTTAATTACTTTTCAGGCTTTGGCTGTGATGTTGTGAAGGTTATTCAGGTTTTCTGTTGTAGGGTGTAAATTGATTGCTTTCTCTGCAAGTTTGCATATTTAGATTGCACGCCTGCATTCGTTCTAAGGAGGTTTTTCTTATAGTCTCTTGAGCTAATTTTCTTACTGTAGTAGTGAACTATTCAGGCAAGTATGTGCTTTGTTTTGGCTTTGAACTATTGGCAGAGGTTTCTGAAGGCAGACCATTTACATTTACATTTTCAGCATTTAGCAGACGCTTTTATCCAAAGCGACTTACTCAGTGAGCGGAACACAATGAGCAATTGAGGGTTAAGGGCCTTGCTCAGGGACCCAACAGTGGCAACTTGGTGGTGGCGAGGCTTGAACCGGCAACCTTCTGTTTACTAGTCCAGTACCTTAACCACTGAGCTATCACTGGCCCTACTGACCAATAAGCTTTGTTTAATTTCCATCTTTGTGGTACATGGGTAAGTTGGGGTTTTGTTGGAGTTATAACTATTGGGAAATGATCATTGCCATAAAGATCATCCCATATTTCCCAGAAGAACTCAAAATAGAGTTTCGACCTGTGCAGTGTGAGGATGATGGTAGTGTATGTTCCATGTCCTGGGTGAATTTATGTACTTTCCGGAGTGTTCATTAAACTAAGTTTTTTTTTATTATCTTGCCTCTGGTGTTGGTGTTTTGGCTTCCTCATATTGTACTGTGACTGTTATAGTCTCCTAGCAGTAAATACGGGGAAGGGAGTTGCTCCATTAGTTTGTTCAGGTTCATTGGGTTTAGAATAGAGTTTGGTGGAACATAGATGATGCATATAGTTATGAGTTTTATTTGTAAAATTTAAAACCAGGATTTCTGTGGTTAGTAATTGTGTATTGAGAGGGATATGATTGTGAGGGACCCTCTACCAATGTTTGGTCCAGGATTGTGGCATACGTTGAAGTTTCTCAATGGTATTTGTGTTTCTTGGAGAATATTGTTAGTTGCTGTAGGTCATTATAATTGGCTTGGAGACCTCGACAGTTACATTGTATGATAGGGGCTAATGTTATTTGGATTTGGGTGGGTTTGTGTGAGATGTACCTCTGTTTGTAGGGGTATACTTTGCTTGATTGCAGGTCAATTGTCTTTCATTATAATGTCCTTGGGGTGTCAGTTTCCCTGAGCTATGATCACAGATCTGGATTGTTATTGCAGGTGATCTGTTTTACTCATGCTCAGGGTTGCCCGTGAGGGCATGGATGGACCCTATGTAGCGGAGATTTTGATCTTGGGGGAGGGGGGTGGATCCTTGGTTGGATTGAGAAGTTTTTACCACTTCTCTGAAGGACTTTGTGAATTTAAAACTGGGGGAGTCATTAACCTGCTTGTTGGCATCACCATTGCTAATGTGTTTTGTACATTGAATTTTTTTTGTATTTCTTTATGGGCAGGTTTTGTCAGAGGCGGCCACGGTTTCTGCATTTAGCAGGTTGGAGCACTCTTGCACACAGCTAGCTGATCCATGCCTGTACTTTTTTACATTTGATGCACCTAGTGGGATTTGGTACATTGAGGTCAACATCCACTCTTTGATATCCAATCATGAGCTTTCTCAGAGGAGTTGCTCATTTGAAAGTTATGATGCTGTTTGGTGTGCTTGACAGTTTCTGCTATATCCGTGATGCCTTCTTGGATTACAAATGGAGAGAGTTTAGTCAAGCTTGAGTAGATTACATCAGTGATAATTGAGGCCAGTTCTTGTTGATTCGAACGGGGCTTAATCCGGTAGTTGGATATTGGCGGTTTACTTTGCTTTTTGTCGGTGGCCAACAAGGTGCTGCGCAGAGCAACAGAACTCCAGCAGTTGTGCATCAGGGATATAAGGGTAAAATACTCAAAACACCTGATTTTATTGGTGCTTGATTGACCCTGAGCCAGCATCTTCTACGGATCCTAAATAAGATATCAAATTTGGGGCATATCCTGACCTGCCAATTGATTGGAGCAGATCACTCTGTCTATGCAAAGTTGGGCCATATTGCTATGTACTGCAATCACCACTCCTCCAGGATTTCTTCTTCGGCAGGCACAAGTCGCACCTGACATCTCCTCTGACAAATGTGGGGGAGGGGTCTCCATTGCTCCAGCATCCATTGCTTAAAATGGCAGTGATGTCTTTCTCTCCTAACTTCCTCTTGTATTTCTCTTCAGTAGTGATGCACATGATTAGCAAGTAATGTCTTCCTTGTCGTGATCTAGCCCTAATGATTGCAGGGGTGTGGTGTAGTGTGATGTGCATAGTGGGTAAGCGCGTTAAGTGATTGTACACAGTAATAATGGACTGAGCATGGAAGACCTGATTATTAGTGCATTCACTGTCATGGGGTTCATCTCTGCAATTTCCCACATCTGAATTTGCTTAGCTGTCAGCACAAAATCTATATCACTCTCATCATAACCTTCTCCAATGTTAGACTGGACTTGATTTCAGCTTGATTTTGGACCTTGACACTTTTCCCAGGGAATGCATGAACAGTCATTCAGGATAATATTAGACCTGGGCTTGCCACGTCATCTGGTCAGCTTACAGTAATAACAAAAAAGGACACCAAAAACATGTGACTTTCTTTATTGTCGGCACTGGTGTGTATCTAAACAAGACAACCAGGTTTTCCTGCAGCAGGTTTATTATGGTTTATAAAAACTACAACTTCAAAATATGAATACAAACTGAAAAACTAAACATTTAGCCTGATAAATTGTTTATTAATATGAGTTAAAAGTATTTGGCACATCTAAAAAGCACATCTGTAAAATTGACCATACCAATCGTTTCATACAAAAGGCAGATTTTTTTCATTGAAGCACATATTCAAATAGACTGATGGACATGTAGGCACTGAGGTAGATTTAATGTACCAATTATAAGATTGTTTAAGTTTATAATGTTGCAGTTATTGTTTAACTATTAACTATACACCGACCAGCCATAACATTAAAACCACCTCCTTGTTTCTACACTCACTGTCCATTTTATCAGCTCCACTTACCATATAGAAGCACTTTGTAGTTCTTCAATTACTGACTGTAGTCCATCTGTTTCTCTGCATGCTTTGTTAGCCCCCTTTCATGCTGTTCTTTAATGGTCAGGACCCCCACAGGACCCCCACAGAGAAGGTATTATTTGAGTGGTGGATCATTCTTAGCATTGCAGTGACACTGACATGGTGGTGGTGTGTTAGTGTGTGTTGTGCTGGTATGAGTGGATCAGACACAGCAGCGCTGATGGAGTTTTTAAACACCTCACTGTCACTGCTGAACTGAGAATAGTCCACCAACCAAAGATATCCAGCCAACAGCGCCCCGTGGGCAGCGTCCTGTGACCACCGATGAAGGTCTAAAAGATGACCAACTCAAACAGCAGCAATAGATGAGAGCGATCGTCTCTGACTTTACATCTACAAGGTGGACCAACTAGGTAGGAGTCTCTAATAGAGTGGACAGTGAGTGAACACAGTATTTAAAAACTCAAGCAGCACTGCTGTGTCTTATCCACTCATACCAGCACAACACACACTAACACACCACCACCATGTCAGTGTCACTGCAGTGCTGAGAATCATCCACCACCTAAATATTACCTGCTCTGTGGTGGTCCTGACCATTAAAGAACATGGTGAAAGCAGGCTTTAAAGGTATGTAAAGAAACAGATGGACTACATTCAGTAATTGTAGAACTACAAAGTGCTTCTATATGGTAAGTGGAGCTGATAAAATGGACAGTAAGTGTAGAAACAAGGAGGCTGATCGGTGTATGTCTGTGATTAAAAAGTGTGAATACTTCCTAAATCCAGTGTACGTATGTACATCATTAGTTTTTGCCATGCTAAACCATCTGGAACCAAAAACAAAACCATAGTTAAAGTGGCCTTGATAGTAGGGCTGGGCGGTAAATCACAAATATCGATATATTCGATAGTATTTTCTACACGATATTGAAAATGACCATATTCGTTGTATTGAGTATCCCACAGATACGCAGGCTACCATCAGAGTATGTTTAAAACAGCTCAAAAAACTGTGCAGCACACTCCCTCTCATGCAAAAGCGGGCGTGCATGTGTGTACACACACACACACACACATAAGCACACCACACTACGTTGGTCCACCATTGTGTATGCCGCTGTAGCAATTTTCACCACGTTCATTTCACACACTCAGGTCTACACCACTCGTTCATGGTGTCTCTCACTGCCACAGACTCTTCCTTTGCTAACACATCGCTCAACATTTTCACCATGTTGCCGCTATCTTTCCTGAAGAACCGACAGAAATGTTTAGAAATAAATAACTGATAAATCAGTCAATGATGGAGGGAAACGAAACCTGAAGCATAGATCTAATTAAAAAATGACCGCGCATGGGTCGGTTGTGTGGAAATGGTTTGGTTTCCACAGGAATGATGCGCAACATAGTAAAATGTTGTGCAAATTATGCAGTAAAACGTTGCAACTAAAGGTAACAGCATGATGAAGTTTTTTCATCATATCAAACATCATCCACTGCAGTTTGCTGAGTCAGTAAATTACCCAAAGAGGAACAGATGGGTAAAAAGCTCTCCCTCTATCCCGCCATTATTTTTTATATTGCACACTGTTTTGTTATCTTTATTTATTCACATGAACTACTTTTTTAAGTGGGGCCTAAAGAACTGTTTTTATGTTGAATGCAACCGACTTCACTTAAGCTGTTTGCTTGGTGTGTCTCTATATATAACTTAGATATAAATATATATCGGGGCGGCTCGTTCCTTAGGGCGATCGGGCGACGCACCATCAAAGGACGAAAGGGAAGAAATTTTTGTCTGTCTTGCCTCTGAATATCGTAGTCCAATCAGCGTGGAGTTGTGTTCCGTCCCAGATTGCTCTCATAGACTCTCATGTTAAGGCTCTTTTTTTCGAACTGCAGGCGCTGCAATACATTCTGAATGGGTTCTGGGAGGGCTCGCACTTACGTGCTTGTGTCACACGTAACCTGGTGTAGCGATCTCGTCACCATGACTACCATCACCTCAGTTGGGAGCAACTCCATTGTGTCATTAAGGGAAATGCCATTCAGTCATCATAGTAATCAGGATAAATTAGCAACTAAAGAATTAGGGCCACCCAGACCAAATTTAAACATCAAGCAAGTATCTACAAAGGGGGGGGGGGGGGGGGGGGTGTCATATAAGTAAATTACAAGTAAGTAATATAATTTTTAAATTGTAAATTGTGATTGCACTTATCGTATCTCCCCAATTGTTTAATTGTACTTCTATATTCATTGCACATCAGCCCCGATGCCAATCTTTATTCTGGATCTGCTGCACCTAAAATAAAATGCTATCTGGTGAAGACTGAATTAAATTGTTAGTGTGAAGGCTTTACTTAATTTTATGATTAATAGTAAAGCTGGTCTCTCTCCATGTTCAAAGTTATTTGTGAGGGCAAACTGACAGATGACTTAAGATGTTAATTATTTAAGCTTTAATTTACCCATTGAACGGGTCACCTTGGTCATCATCACAACAATTGCCCCCCCTGAGAGATTTGGCAGGAGCCGCCACTGATATATATATATAATCGCCATTTCTCTTAAGCATATCGAGATATGGTTTTTTATGCATATCGCCCAGCCATACTTAATAGCACCCTCCTTCAAACATTTGATTTGAACGTTAACTAATGCTCTTAAACTGTGTCTATACTGTATGTTGTTGCTCTGCTGTCACATGACTGGCTGATAATTACACAAATGAGTAGGTATACTGATAATCCTAATGCACCTGTTACTAAATGACTATAACAATACTCTGCCTAATAATCATACTCTGTCAAAATAGTGTACATACATTTTGTCACATTCAGCTTTTGAACTGTACAAACACAATATATTTAATGATATTTAATAAACTATTTAAATTCTATCTATTCTAACTGGAACATGTTCCCACAAATTTGGTACAGGGGTATGTTTACCAGTTGGCATCATATGTTGCTCAGAATTGCATGTTAGTAGTAATATGGTCTTCACAGATGTGCAGGTTACCCAGGTCCTGTCTAATATAACCCACTACCATGACAGACACTGGCTTTCAAACTACGTATATTGATGATCCGTTTTCTCCTTGGCCAGAAAAAAAAACTAAAACAAATTGGAAGGTGATATCAGACCTCAGCACACATTTCCACTCACACATTCCCATTCCTGGATGTTGCTGTACAGTCAAGTCAGAAAGTCTGCACACCCCTTTCACCTTCTCCACGTTTTATTACGTTACAGACTCATTCTATAATAGATTGAATTCTTTTTTTGCCTCAAACATCTACACACAATTACCAATAATTACGAAGTGAAAACAGGGTTTAGAAAATATGCAATTTTATTTTACTGACAAAAATTGTGTATGTAGGGTTACATATCTGTACACACCCTTAGCCTAATACTTGGTTGATGCACCTTTGGAAGCAATTACAGCTTCAAGGCGTCTTTGGAAAGAAGCTACGAGCTTGGCACACTTGTTTCTGGATATTTTTGCCCATTCCTCTTGGCATATCCTTAAAAGCTCCATCAGGTTGAATGAGGAGTGTCGGTACACAGCTATTTTTAGCTCCTTCCACAGATGTTTGATTGGATTCAGGTCTGGGCTCTGGCTGGGCCACTCAAGGACATTCACAGACTTTCTCCGAAGCCACTCCTTTGTTCTCTTGGCTGTGTGCTTCGGGTCGTTGTCATGTTGGAAGGTAAACCTTCGCCCCAGTCTGAGGTCCAGAGCACTCTGGAGCAGGTTTTCTTCAAGGATCTCAGTGTACTTAGCTGCATTCATCTTTCCCTCTATCAGGACTAGTCGCCCTGGTCCCGCTACTGAAAAACATCCCCACATCATGATGCTGCCACCGCCATGCTTTACTGTAGGGATGGCATTAGCCAGGTGATGAGTGGTGCCTGGTTTCCTCCAGACGTGACGCTTGGTATTCAGCCCAAAAAGTTCAATTTTGGTTTTATCAGACCAGAAAATCTTGTTTCTCAAAACAGGCTGTCATGTGCCTTTTACTAAGGAGTGGCTTCCGTCTGGCCACTCTACCATAAAGGCGTGATTTGTGGAGTGCTGCCTGGATGGTTGATCTTCTGATAGGTTCTTCCATTTCCACAAAGATACGCTGGAGCTCTGAGTGACCCTCGGGTTCCTGCTCACCTCCCTGGCCCAGGCCCGTTTTCCCAGATGGCTCAGTTTGGCCGGGCGGCCAGGTCTAGGAAGATATTGGTGGTTCCAAACTTCTTCCATTTATGAATGATGGTGGCCACTGTGCTCTTTGGGACCTGTAAAGCTGCAGCAAATTTTCTGTACCCTTCTCCAGATCTAGGCCTTGACACAATCCTGTTTCTGAGGTCTGCAGATAATTCCTTTCACCCCATGGCTTGGAGTTTGCTCTGATATGCACTTTCAACTGTGGGACCTTATATAGGCAGGTGTTGACAATCCCCAGTCATGTCCAATCAATTGAATTTACCACAGAAGGACTCCAATTAAATTGTAGAAACATCTCAAGCAGTATCAGTGAAAACAAAATGCACCTCAGCTCACTTTTGGGTGTCATATCAAAGGGTGTGCACACTTAAAAGAAACATTATTTTAGAGGATGCAGTTGAAAGGAATGTGATTTAAATACACTTACGTCTAATCTTACATTCTAGATGCTTAATAGCTGATTTGTTTAGGCACAAGTAAAACTTACACTTTTTAACTTTTAATGAACAGAACATTTCTGTTGCATAAAATGAAACAAAAATGAGTTACGTAAGCTTGCGTACATCTTCCTCTTTTTATTTTTACTTCCTCTTGTCAGTGTTGGGAAATGTAGACTGAAACATAAGGGAGGGAGAATCCAGTCCAGCACTAAGCAGAACAATTCAAGGTTAAGTCTTTCCCAAGAAAGGCAGAAAGTAAAAGAAAAAAAGAAAGAAAACAGGTGTGCATGGCAACAAACCTGCAGATGTGAAAGGATTTAATTCACACTTCTTTGCTACATTCACAAGAGTCACAGCTACATAACATGACTTTCACACTGTACTACATTATTTTAGTTCATCTGTAATAGTCAGAGTGGGGGAAAAAAACTCCAGAATCCTAGAAAAGGTAATTATATATACCTCCTTATGTACTGTAAGATTATATGCACTCTCAAAAATAAACCTGGGTCAATGTTTAACCTCTCTGCCACATGAGCAAGACTGAGAGCTAACAGGACAGCCAAATTACAAGGTCAATGCATGAACCAGACAGTCTATGCAAGTAAAAACCAACAATCTTCAGTCCTTAGACTCTGTTTATAAGTGCTTTGTCTTTCTGATGGAGTTTGGGGATTTATTATTAAGCTGGGATCACAAAGACACATAAAACACTGACTAGTACCTTGCCATGCTGAGTAATCATTAATCTTCTAGCATGACTTACACCTCATGATGTTTTTGGCCATGGTGCAATGTGGAATATACTCTTCAGACTGTGACTCAGCACCACAGGACAACAATATGTGCAGAATTTATATAATATTTATTAATCTTGTGAGCACTTGAACAATTTATTCCAAGAGTACCGCTGAAGTTTTAAGGGATACAGGCTCAAACCCTGGTTACCTTTAATGATAGAGACCTAGGTTTGTCATTTACACATGCCAGTTTCACATGCCAATTTACCAGGACCAGTCATTCTGTTACCGGACCAGTTACTACAGGTCTTTTTATTCACTACATTGTGGTCATTGAAGGACGTTTAAAGACAATTTATTTATTTATTAGGATTTTAATGTCCTGACTGTACAGGTAGTTACTCATCACACAAGATTCATCAGTTCACAGGTTTGTCAAACACAGTCATGAACAATTTTGTGTTTGCAATTCACCTTACTTGCATGTATTTGGACTGTGGAAGGAAACCCACGCAGATACAAGGAGAAATGCAAAGTCCACACAGAAAGGACCCGACCGCTCCACTTGGGAATCAAACCCAGGACTTTCTTGCTGTAAGGCGACAGTGCTACACACCGAGCCACTGTGTGTAGACATCAAATGAATGTCTAAAATCCTGTTACTTTGTAATTATATTTTTAAAATCTAAATTTACATTTGGGACAAAATTCAATATTATCCCTGATAATAATGCTTATTTGTTTATAGCTACTACTTTTTTAATGAATTGTGTAAAGTGCACTAAATATGCTGTATCGTAGAATTCTCTTACATTGGAACATTCTTCGCCTGCAAATTGTATACACAGGTAGAGTGGCATTACTATTTATTTCATTAGCCAAACCTTTTTAAATTATTATTTTTTATTATTTATAATTAATGCTTTTTATCCGAAAATATACAAATCGTTCAGAACTGCATGCACTGTTTTAACATGTCATCTTGGTGCCCTATGAGTAATGCAGAATGCAGAACCGTCCATGCAGAATGCATTGTGTACAGCCTTTTGTTTAGCACATCCAAGTTACTAAAACAACTAATTAATTGCAAGTGAACTGGAATATAAATTTTAGTAATTTTATTATCAAACTACTAACTACTACAATCTACTTTATAATGTATATATAGGGGTATATACAGGGTCATGGTGGGTTCGATTCACTGGGCAAAAGGTAGGAAACACCCTGGACAGGTCGCCAGTCCATCACAGGGAATACACACTTAGGACAATTTTAGTATCTCCAATTAACCTGCATGCATGTCTTTGGACTTTGGAAGGACACCTGAGCACCCAGAGGAAACCCATGCAGACACAGGGAGAACATGCGAACTCCACACAGAAAGAACCCGGAGGGCTTCAATAGAGACATGAATCCAGGGCCTTCTTGCTGTAAGGTAACAGTGCTACCCACTGAGCTACCGTGCCACCCTGTTATGTTATTTATCTGTTAAATTTGATATAAATTACAATTCATTCTATGCAGCTACCCCTTTTGAAATGTATTTTTCACCACACATAATGCCAGCTGTCTATTAATACTGCAAAGATATTTGCTTGAATTTATGGGCCAAGCATCAAAACATGGCACTTAGGCATAATAACTTCCAAGAAAACCAGTTTATCAAATTTCTGATGAGCCAGACCTGTCTTTAGTGAACTCTAAATTTGGTAATTA
The DNA here is from genome assembly GCF_030014385.1 of Trichomycterus rosablanca. Taxonomy (NCBI): domain Eukaryota; kingdom Metazoa; phylum Chordata; class Actinopteri; order Siluriformes; family Trichomycteridae; genus Trichomycterus; species Trichomycterus rosablanca. The sequence continues at coordinate 20,922,387 of NC_085998.1, read as the reverse complement.
TATCTGTAAAATTCATTCATTCATTGTCTGTTTTAGCACAGCTTTATCCTATTAAGGGTCACAGTGGGTCCAATTCACTGGGTGAAAGGCAGGAAACACCCTGGACAGGTCTATCACACACACACACACACACACACACACACTTATACCTAGGAAAACCTTAGTATCATAAAATCAACAAATCATCAAATGGATCACCAAATGCAATGCAGCATTGAACTCTGTAAATGCATTTAGAGTTCATTATTTCATGGTTTGTACTGGTCCAATAAAGGGCTACACAATCCTACCTTATACAATCACAATTTAAAGAAGTACAGGGGTTGGACAAAATAACTGAAACACCTGGTTTTAGACCACAATAATTTATTAGTATGGTGTAGGGCCTCCTTTTGCGGCCAATACAGCGTCAATTCGTCTTGGAAATGACATATACAAGTCCTGCACAGTGGTCAGAGGGATTTTAAGCCATTCTTCTTGCAGGATAGTGGCCAGGTCACTACGTGATGCTGGTGGAGGAAAACGTTTCCTGACTCGCTTCTCCAAAACACCCCAAAGTGACTCAATAATATTTAGATCTGGTGACTGTGCAGGCCATGGGAGATGTTCAACTTCACTTTCATGTTCATCAAACCAATCTTTCACCAGTCTTGCTGTGTGTATTGGTGCATTGTCATCCTGATACACGGCACCGCCATTGGATGCACATGGTCCTCCAGAATTGTTCGGTAGTCCTTGGCAGTGACGCGCCCATCTAGCACAAGTATTGGGCCAAGGGAATGCCATGATATGGCAGCCCAAACCATCACTGATCCACCCTCATGCTTCACTCTGGGCATGCAACAGTCTAGGTGGTACGCTTCTTTGGGGCTTCTCCACACCGTAACTCTCCCGGATGTGGGGAAAACAGTAAAGGGGGACTCATCAGAGAACAATACATGTTTCACATTGTCCACAGCCCAAGATTTGCGCTCCTTGCACCATTGAAACCGACGTTTGGCATTGGCACGAGTGACCAAAGGTTTGGCTATAGCAGCCCGGCCGTGTATATTGACCCTGTGGAGCTCCCGACGGACAGTTCTGGTGGAAACAGGAGAGTTGAGGTGCACATTTAATTCTGCCGTGATTTGGGCAGCCGTGGTTTTATGTTTTTTGGATACAATCTGGGTTAGCACCCGAACATCCCTTTCAGACAGCTTCCTCTTGCGTCCACAGTTAATCCTGTTGGATGTGGTTTGTCCTTCTTGGTGGTATGCTGACATTACCCTGGATACCGTGGCTCTTGATACATCACAAAGACTTCCTGTCTTGTTCACAGATGCGCCAGCAAGACGTGCACCAACAATTTATCCTCTTTTGAACTCTGGTATGTCACCCATAATGTTGTGTGCATTGCAATATTTTGAGCAAAACTGTGCTCTTACCCTGCTAATTGAACCTTCACACTCTGCTCTTACTGGTGCAATGTGCAATTAATGAAGATTGGCCACCAGACTGGTCCAATTTAGCCATGAAACCTACCACACTAAAATGACAGGTGTTTCAGTTATTTTGTCCAACCCCTGTATATCCTTCTAATCATGTGGCAAGAGTTTGGAGAAGACATTTTTTCCTGTTTTAGAATAAAAATAATAGTACACAATGTTAGATGGATGGAGAAACTTTCCCTTGACTTTATTCTTTGGGATGGTGTCCACAAACTTGATTAGCCATGTAGTGTGTCAGTTAATCATGAGGTTAGCATTTTATCTAGCAGCAGTTCCCTTATTAAAGTTACTTTGCCATTTCTAATAGAGATCAGTGATTGATGACAGAGATTTCCATGATACTGTATCCCTTGTACCATATCTCCTATCCTGCTTGAAGAAATATGTCTTTAGGTATAAAGCGCCAAATCAATAAGGAATGCATATTCTACTGCATTATTTAATAAAGAATATTATTATTTTAGACATATAACAAATATCTGGATAGAAATAGAAAACAATATAGTCTGGTTTAAATACTGTGGTGCATAAATCATACAAGCATTCTTCAAAAAGTTTCTGCAATTTTTTAAAAGTCTAATAATTAAGAATTTAAAAACATTTTACATCAATTTTCTACATGGTCACCTTCTGAAATTTTTTTTCCAGCGTTGTACCAACTTTATAATGGCATTACAAAAAATGTTTTTGGTTAAGCGTTTAGCCGCTGATGCACCACTGCTTTCACATCATCAGCACATGAAAATCTTCTTTCCCCTAAAGCTTCTTTGAGCGGTCCAAAAAGGTGGAAATCAGATGGTGCTAAATCCAGACTATAAGCTCTCTCTCAGTCTCTCACACATGACCAATTACTACTCCTTCCACCCTCACCGTTTCCAACAAAAATATAAAAGTGCAGAAACTTTTTGAAGATCCCTTGTATAAAACTCAAGTCTAACGCCTACATAGATTGTAAGGACATCCCACCCATTTTTGTGGGGTGTTTTTTCTGTGACAAAATGAGTGAGATAATTGCTCTTTTTACTATGATCAGCCATGCTTGATTGCCATTAACAAGCTTCTTGTTCACCACTGAGGAGAATTAGTGTTTATTAGGAGTTTACCCAAATGTTTCGATTTGCTGGCTGTGACTTTTTGCATCGATAATTTAACAGTTATGATGCAAATAAAAACTGACTGCTGTTGATTATATATGATCATATGGGCAAATGATTCTCTGCATAAGATGACATTATGACCACCTTCCTAATATTGTGTTGGTCCCACTTTTGCTGCCAAAACAGCCCTGACCTGTCGAGGCATGGACTCCACTAGACCCCTGAAGGTGTGCTGTGGTATCTGGCCTAAGTTGTGAGGTGAGGCCTCCATGGATCGGACTTGTTTGTCCAGAACATCCCACAGATGCTCAATTGGATTGAGATCTGGGGAATTTGGAGGCCAAGTCAACACCTCAAACCGTTCCTGAAGCATTTTTGCTTTGTGGCAGGGTGCATTATCCCACTGAAAGAGGCCACAGCCATCAGGGAATACAGTTTCCATGAAAGGGTGTACGTGGTCTGCAACAATGCTTAGGTAGGTGGTACGTGTAAAAGTAACATCCACATGGATGGCAGGACCCAAGGTGCCATGTGTTCCCCAGGTAAGCGACGCACATACACCCGGCCATCCACGTGATGTAAAAGGAAACATGATTCATCAGACAAGGCCACCTTCTTTTATTGCTCCGTGGTATTGTGGTATTTGTTTTAACCCTTTGATGCACAACCTGGGTCAAAAGTGACCCGACTGAGTTTTTATTTTCTATATCTTTGCAATAAATTAATTTCGTCATTCAAGCTTTCATGAATTCCTCAATTAACTTGTTTTTGATCATCACAAATCCTTATTTCAGTTTTATATTTAACTATTGACATTTGTAAGTGTTTGTAGTCAAAAACATATTTACTGATTTTTTGAAAGACAACCAAAGATTAGGCCCTTGAATCTTGAATATGTCCAATACTATTAGCTTGCTAGCTGTTAACATATTCTAGTATAGATAGCTTTTACTAGCTAAGACAGTAAATACATGAATAACTGACTAATGTGCATATGAAAATATTCTTGAATGGATGAATATGGGTCATTTTCCACCCAGGTTGTGCATTAGAAGGGGTTTGCTTGTGCATCAAAGGGTTAAGGTTAAAAATGAGGTCCTACATTATCTCACCACACTAGATGCAGATATAGTATTTGCTTATTATCATGTTCTTGTCTTAGTTCTTTACTAAGATCTACTATTTTGAATTGTTGTTTATAAATGGATAAAAATAATTTTGTATAGTTTTTTTGATAAAGATTAAACAGTGTTATCTCAGTGTTATATTTGAGCAGCTTCTAATTCATAGTATATTCACAGTATATTTGGTCATTCATGAATAAAAACTGAAAGATATAGGTAATATTTGGAGACATTAATGAAGAAATATATGAATTTAATTACATCTTAGCACATAAGCTGATTAGAACCAACTTCCTAATGCTGGGGAAAAATCTGGCCCACTGGGACATGGATTTCATAGGATATCAGAAGGAGTTTTGTGGTATCTGGTACCAGGACTTTTAACAGCAGGTGCTTTAACTTCTGTACATTTGCTAGGTGGATTGTCCTACAGGGCTTCCAGGTAAATGATGCACATGTGAAAATTCTTGTTTCTTGTATTCTTGTTTTCATTACATTTTGTAAAATGCCACACCTTTTTGGAAAATGGGTTTATACATTAAATACACTTTTCCAAGTTTGAGAAGAAACACTATGTTTAAAAAATCTGTATTGTTGAATGAAATCTAAGAACCACTAAAAACAGTAGCTGGAAAAAAATGGGTATTTATAGTGGTAATGGTTATTTTAAAAACGTTTAAATTAGTAATTATTAAAAATAATAACACATTTTTTACTGTTCAATCACAGTGGAGGAGGGCTAACCCCACTCCGCTTAAACTTTGTTTCTTCTGAAGACCAGTTTTTCACACACAGTAAGTTGAATTTTGTAAAATTGCAGCTATGACGTAAATGCACATGTGCAGAATGTACTTGCCTTCCCAAATGGAAATGTAATATTCTTCTATTTAACAGATTATTTAAATGTTTACTCACCTCGTTTAATATGATAAAAATTGTGTCTGTTGAGATTGGGGTGTATACATGCATGTATTCCATTCCAGTTAAATTACTAGTCAGATTTTTAATGGATTATCAGGCTGCATGCAAATAAATTAGGGTGGAAGAGAGGTTAAAGATGGTGGTGCTTTCTGGTATTGAAATGCTTGTGCTTAGCAGACATCTTGTGTCAGGCCCGGCATCAATACATCCCCTATATTCATCTCGTCAACTGTGTGTGTGTGGGTGTTATTTCTGTAGCATGCAGAGAGCAGTCATGTGGCAGGGGGCCCGGGAAAGCTCTGTGAAGCAGAAGGAGAACCTCTTTGGAGATCTGGCTCTTAACAGCGTCGGAACCTGAATAATGCAAAGAGTAGAAGCACAAAGAGGCTTCGACCACATTCTCCTGAATAAAACAAATGCCACACCACTTGAGCCGCCAGCAGGAAACAGAGAGAAAAATGGAAGGGTAGAGGACCATAGGGAGAGAAAATCTAAAGCAAATTCATAAAGAGGCTCATGTACGATAAAAACAGAGAGGCAGGCCTAGACATGCATGTACACTAACATCTAATTTAGCCTAACATCTGTTCTTTTTTTTCTTATCTTAGCTTTATAATTAGTCATCACACTAATAAAATATGAATTATATTATAAATTGCAGGTTTATAATGTATATGTATATGTACATTACAGAAAACAATACTTATGTAATATTTGTAATTGCTGCCTGTCACTAATCATCATGATTTAAACTGATCTGGTACACTAAAATCTCATTTCTAGCACTGGCAGTTAGGAAGAATAGTATTGACATATTGCATACAGCACACCATGAAATAAATCATCAGGGACTCCCTGTTGTGGTCTCCAATATTACCCTATATGCCTATAGTTAGGACAGTATGGAAAATGCAAATAAAATAAAAATAAAATAAAAATACAGTGTTCCTTATATTTACTTTGACTTTTATTTCATTGCAGACAGTTTGAACTCAAGATATTTCATGTTTTGTCTGCTCAGCTTTATTTCATTTGTTAATATACCTCCATTTCTGCATTTCAGGCCTGCAACACATTCCAAAAAAAGTTGAGACGGGGGCAATTTAGGCCTAGTAATGAGGTGAAAAAACTTAATGATGATGTGATTCCAAACAGCTGATTATAATCATGGTTTGGTATAAAGCAGCATCCAGGAAACGCTTTGATGAGCAAAGATGGCCAGAGGATCTCCAGTTTGTCAACAAATGCATGAGAAAACTTTACTGTGCAAATAAAAAGTCTTATGTTAACCATGTCTAAAAGCAGCGTCGACTTCTCTGCGCTCGGAGGCATCTAGGATGGCCCATCACACAGTGGAAACGTGCATTGGGGTCGGATGAATTATTATTCCAGGTCTTTTTTCAGAAAAAACGACAACCCTGTACTGTTGCACATCTTAAGACGTGTTTGCAGGAAGAATAGGACAAAATAAAACCTGAAACACTAAATCACTTGGTCTCCTCGGTGCCAAACCTCTTTTATGTGTGGTGAAAAGGAATGCCAACATTACAAAGTGGTAAATACTTCACTGTCCCAACTTTTTTTGGAATGTGTTGCAGGCCTGAAATGCAGGAATGGATGTTTATTAATAAACTAAATTAAGTTGAGCAGATAAAACATAAAATATCTCAGGTTCATCCTGTCTGCAATCAAATAAAAGTCAAAGTAAATGTAATAAACTCTGTGTGTTTTATTATTTGCATTTTCCATGCTGTCCCAACTTTTTCTGATTTGGGGTTGTACATTAAATCATATAGTGTAGCAGAATTTAAACAATGCAACATTTAAACAATGATAGCTAAATAAAAAAAAAATGTAATGTTCTGTTTATTGAACACCAACTGTAGGGAAGCTGTAGCCAAGTGGTTAAGGTTAGTGATCTGAAAGTTGCCGGTTCAAGCCCCACCACTGCCAGGTTGCAACTGTTGGGCCCTTGAGCAGGGCCCTTAACCCTCAATTGCTTAGATTGTATACTGTCACAACTGTAAGTCGCTTTGTATGAAAGCGTCTGATAAATGCAGAAAATGTAAACTGTGGACTATGGAGGATGGAGCATTATGATTTGGGGCTGGAGAGATAAGTTTGTATAGGAGAAGTATTAAATCTTAATGGCCACGATGGAAAATCTGGAGAAATTATGAATTTTACATAAGGACAACGACCCAGGACCTTCTTGCTGTGAGGCAACAGTGCTACCCACTGAGCCACCATGCTGCCCATATAAAGAATTTGAAAAATGGTCAGCCCATGAGGGGCCCATGAAATTACAGAGAATTCCGAACGCAAAGGAATAAGTGAAATTTAAACAACTATGCTTGAAAAACTCAACCATATAACATTTCCAAATATTTGTGATCTCTGTGGTCCTGGGAACAGTCAAAGCCTTGAATATTGTTTTATGTTATTTAGTTTTTTCTCTTGTCCTTCGGTGTAAATTATGGGCCCAGACTCAGGTTTGTGCCCTTTAATCAATGTCCAATCAATTTAAATTGCAACAGGTGGACATCAAAACACATCTTAAGCATATTTAAAGCATACAGGATGCAGCCGACCTCAATTTGCAGTGCAACAGCAAAAGGCCTGAACACTTTTGTAAATCAGAGAATTTAGTTATTGATTTGAATTCAGTTTAAAAGACATGCTTATACATTATAATTACTGGTTCTTACATTTAGATGGTAGGTACAAATGGAAATTTTATCCATTTAGAATCAAATCCACAACACAATAAAGTGTGCAAATGGAAAATGGGTCTGAATACTTACTAAATCCACTGTTACTTAAAAAATAGCTTAACAGCTGCTATATAGGACAGTAATATGAACATAAATTGACAGAACTGGTTCTGCATTGACAATGTAGATTCTAAAAAAAGAAAGTCAGTAGCCAACTGTTCATTACAACCAAATATATTCATCCAGTTGCAATTGCCTTCTCAAAGATATATATATATAATATAACAAATAAAATCAAACTAAATAAAGTCATCAGGCAAACTGAATGTTTGTTTAAAATGCTATAATTGCTATATAAAATGCTATAACATTTCTACATGTGCATAGTGTACTATTACTTAATTACTAGCTCATTGCACTTTCTGAGAAGGCATTCACCTGACAGCCGGTGTGCACATTTCTGCATGATGCCACAGTTGGGTAACATGTTCTGTGCACGCTTGCTACTGTGATTACAATCACCTGTTGACATAACCTGTTTGGAATCACATCATTATTTAGCTTTTTCACCTCATTACTAGCCATAAATATCAGATAAAACATGAAATATCTTGGGTTCAAACTGTCTGCAATCAAATAAAAGTCAAAGTAAATGTAAGGAACACAGCATTTTTTATTTATTTGCATTTTCCACAATGACCCAACTTTTTCTGATTTGGGGTTGTAATAGAGCTTCAGCTCTGCCACCAATTTATATTTAAACTGTCAGCAAATTACCTATTTAACTATCAAACTCTCCTGTTCTCACATTGTCAGTGCTCATGTGACTTTAATTAGCCTATGAATTGTGACTTTGATGTTTTAAAACGCCTTTAAGTGAGACAACTAGACAACAAGGCTTCTCTTGACATCTGCCAAACCCATTTTCTTTTAATTCTATGGTGAAGTGGGATTTTTTAGTTCAAAGAATGCTTTATCACTGCTCCAAATTCCAGTGGCAGTGTGCTTACCACTGTTGACTTAAACAATGTCTTTTAAGCTGAGAGCATAAAAATGTGAGCAGTGGAATCTTGAACAGTGCTGAATGAAGCCAGGAGTCCCTGACATTGTTTCCAGTACAAACAATAAAGGTCACCTTCACTGTGGGCAGTGGTTGCTTAGTGGTTAAGGTACTGGACTAGTGATCAGAAGCCCCACCGTCACCTAGTTGGTATGGTAGCCATGGTTGGGCCCCTGAGCAAGGCACTTAACTCTCAGTTGCTAAATGATCCAAATGCTATCATTGTCATTTAATCACTTCAACAGCATTAAAAAAACTACAATTATTTTCATAATTTTAAAGAACATTGTTATGAACACTGAGGGTTTTAAATATCATTGAAAAAAACTAGTGATTCTGATTTGTAATGCATCACTTACACTAAGCATTCACACAAGATATTAACCAATACCACATGCAGTTTAACCTCAGATACACATTTTACCTGTGTTAAGTTTAAATATATCTTGTTTATCCTTTGTCCTCCCAAAAATCACAGTTAACACTCCTGACATTCATCAAACCTAGATTATTTTGTCAAACAGACTGATGGTAAAGTGAGATTTACTGAAATAGAAAATGTGATACCTGTGCTTTAGAGTTCAGCGAAAAAGTGTTTTAAATGATAATGAGGACTTAAACAAGGTTTTTTATTTATTGCGATTTTGCTTTCCACACAGAAAGGACCCGGACCCCTCCACCTGGGGATCAAACCCAGGACCTTTTTGCTGTGAGGCAACAGTGTGACCCACCAAGCCAGCGTGCTACCCAAACAAGGTCTTTTAAGGTAAGATTGTAAAGGGTGTAGACTGTAGGATCCTGAACAGTGCTGAATGAAGTCAGGAGTCTCTGACCACCAACATTCTTCCAACAGCAATGATGAAGGTGACCTTTTCTAATAAAGGTCATTCCACCAGCACAAAAGTTGTAGCCTAGTGGTTAAGGTACTGGACTAGTAATCAGAAGGTCGCTGGTTCAAACCTCACCCCTGCCAGGCTGCTGCTGTTGGGCCCTTGAGCAAAGCCCTTAACCCTCAATTGTTCAGACTGTAGACTGTAACTGTAATGTTGCTTTGGATAAAGGTGCCCGCTAAATGCCATAAATGTAAAATCATATCAGCAACTTTTTCCAAAGTCATAAACATAGAGGTTATTTTAATTTTTTTTTTTTTAATATGGACCGTATTGGCACACGCCTCTTAATGATTAAATTCAGAGGTTTTATTAAGTTCCATGTATAAAATCACACTAACAGTCATGCATGAATCAACATTTACACAAAATAATATCCAGCCTAAAATAAGCTAAATTTCTTTAATGTTTAGTCAAGGTAGAGTGCTGATCTGGAGTCATCAGCACCAAACCGAATTCTTTAAAACTTATACCCTTTCTGCTCAAAAGACTGTCTATACAGTCTGATCCTATTATAACAATATCTACAATATGATTAACCTGGTAGCATTATTGCAGATAGTGAACAAGCTGCCATGTGATCAAATGGTGCTTGGAAAAAATACTTCGCTCTGTACTACGCAACCTCTAGCCACTAGTCTTGCTCAACTTGATCCTCCACCCAGAACTCAAGGAAGACACGCGTCAAGGCTTTTCTCTGTACTTGCACGCAAGTTGTAGAACGAACTTCCCTTGTCTGTCCGAATATCTGCCCGAGTATCTCACTGTCTTCAAAAGAAGATTAAAACTCTTTACTAAGCACTTAGGCTGACATGTACTTACTAACGCTATAATTTATTTCTTGCAACAACAACAAAAAAGATGGTTCTAACAAGGTTTCAGCAGATTTCAGCAGAACTTAAACAACAAAACAACAAAAAAGATGGTTCTAACAAGGTTTCAGCAGGTTTCAGCAGAACTTAAACTAGAGTAAGGTCATGTTTACTATAAAAGCACCTCTGTAAGTTATTCTGAATAAGAGTGTCTGCTAAACACCGTAAATGTCCAAACCCAAAGCAAATGCTGATGCATAAGTGGTTTAAGATCAGGTAAATTATAAGAAATAAATATAAATATACTGAGTATAAAGGATGTCTCAAAAGTAAGGAAACATCAATATAAAATAAAAATGGTTTGGCAGACAGTGATCCAATTTTAGACACATGCTGTGGGGGAAGGGGGAACCTGTTAGACCAGGTTGGATCTCTGTCTGCCAAACCGTTGTCATATAAAATAAACTTTATTTTAGTGTTTATATGGGTGTTAACATCCCCGTGCATTACCGTCCCAACTTTTTTTGGAACGTGTTGCAGACCTGAAATGCAGGAAAGGATGTTTATTAATGAATGAAATGAAGTTGACCAGACAAAACATGAAATATCTCAGGTTCATAAGCATTAATATGGGGTTTGCCCCTGTGTGTGTCCATATCTACCTCTACCTCTACCTCAGTAAAGGTTTTTCACAAAATGGTGGGTTTACTACTTGGACCAAACAGCATTTGTGTGGTTGGGCATTGATGTTGGATGTTCTTCCTTTATATAAATCATTTTGTGCAAACTGACAGTCCTAGTTAAACAGGAAAGGGCCTTTCTGAAATGTTTAACACAAAGTTGAAAGAATTTATATCATTTATTTTATATATTTGATATATACAGCTCTCCAGCTGTCTGCAGTGGGAGTATAGAAAATGACTGAACTCAATGTATTTAGACCCTTTTTCTTTTTGCACGCTTCACTGAGTTGTGGATTCAATTTTGAATTAATATAATTACCATTTGTGTGGCCCGGTGTCACCTGACAGCAAGAAGAGCCTGGGTTTAATTCGCTGGCTGGGTGGCCAGGGTCCTTTCTGTGTGGAGTTTGCATGTTCTCCCCGTTTCCTTGTCAGATTTCTCCAGGTGCTCCAGTTTCTTCCCAAAGACATGCAGTCAAGCCAACTGCAGTTACTAAAGTATAAACGTGTATGTAAATGTATGTGTTTGTGTGTCTACCCTGTGATGGACTGGTGACCTGTTCTGGGTGTTTCCTACCTTCCGCTCAGTGAGTCAGACCCACTGTGACCCTGACCAAAATAAAGAGGTGGTAAGACAGACAGTGAATGAAGAAATAAACTCTAGTAAAGTAAATTGATCTCGTAAAGTAAAAGTGAGGAAGAAGTGACCTTGCTGCTAGTGACCACATTGTTTTGGTACTGTTGTGTTTACAATTGCACTTTAAATCGTGCTCTCTTTCTGCACTGATGAAATATTAGTCAAAAGCATGGAGACAACATTTTTTTTCTTTTTCTCCAATTTTTCCACCCCAATTTTCTCCCCTAATCTAGTCTAATCAAATTACCCTGATTGCATTACGTTTACCTCTACAACCCTCCACTGCTGATTGAGGAGCTTCGCGACTGACACACGCCCCCTCCGACACGTGTGCAGTAGCCGACTGCATCTTTTCACCTGTAAAAGGCAAGTTCACATACAGATCAGCCTTGTGCACGGAGCGTCACACCCTGATCAGCGTTATTCCTCAACTCTGCGCAGGCACATACTGCCACTTTACCAGCAATGTCTAGACCGCTTAAGTAAGCAACAATGTGCTGAAGCTTTGTTTTTCCTCTTGGTAAAGTAGTAGAAATGAGAATTCACTTTTCCTTTATTTTATTTTGAGTAGAAAAGGCTTAAGAACATGTTGTCTCTACTGGACCAAATATGTATTGCAACATTCAGTTAAGACAAGTATCTTATCAGAATCAGAATCAGAATCAGGCTTTATTGGCCAAGTATGCTCACACATACAAGGAATTTGTTTTTGGTTACACAGATGCTTGCAGTGCACGAAAAATACAGTAAAGACAATCTTATTCACACAGCTCACTCTCTCTAACACACACATTCATACCTGTAAACATAGAAAACATTTGTAAACATTTAGCATGTGCAATTTACATTGTGGTTTTAAAAAAGGTGCAGTTTTGTGCAATATAAAAACTATACAAAATAGAAAAAAAAAAATATATATATATATATATATATATTGTGGCGGGCCTCGAGTGAGCTGCCCTTGGCAGATCTCTCAGTGGTTTAGGACGTACATTCATTCATGCACACATACATCCATACAACAGACAAACATATAAGCTACCTATCCAGCTCTCACCGCAGCCACCCAGTCTCCCACACTGGGATACACGCTGATGGTAAGCCTGGATACCACGGCTCCTCCCACTGACGCTACAATATATATTAGGGCTGTCGAAGTTAACGCGATAATAACGCATTAACGCGATTTCAATTTAACGCGATTAAAAATAATAGTGCCGTTAACGCAAATTCTAGTTAATGTTGAGACTTGACTGGTAAAACTACAACGCTCGGTTACATTATGTTAACAAAAACGTTTTAATGTCGGACTTGCCACCGTTTTTCATTTGCGGTTTGTAAATGAAGTGATGCACTTATAAAGAAATAAATACACGCTATATTCACAAGTTGTCGGGAGCAGAACACTTTTATTAACTTATTCTGTTAAGGTACCAAATACCGGAAAGCTGAGTCAAGCACGTTAGTCCATGCACTATGGAAGCCCCAAAGGGTCAAAACACACTCACTTCGTGTAGAAACGGCCATCAAACCATCGTCACAATACAACCACAGAAAAGTCTGTTACAATAACTACGCCTTATCCCACCTAAAGCACCGCTGATCTACAATGTTTGCTGATGGAGAAATTCTAAACTACAATCTGACATTAACTGCCTAGTATGTGAGTGAATAAAACTCCCTTACAGTTTTCTCTTGTCCCAGCAGTTTTTAACATCAGTACATTTAGCATAAAATGTGTTCACCATTTTAATTGTAACATTTCACATAAAAATCCTTGTTTTCTATAACATTTACACAGATTTTTTTTAATGCGATTAATCGCGATTAACTATATGAAATTCTGAGATTAATCGCGATTAAAAAATTTAATCGTTTGACAGCCCTAATATATATATATATATATATATATATATATATATATATATATATATATAGTATATATATATAAATTAAAAATGGAAGTAAAAGTGAAAATCCTGTGTATGCTATTACATAAATTAAATAGGTAGTTTTGATGTGCAAGTGTCCCGGGCATTAACAGTACAGTAGTGTTCAATTTTTCATGAGCGTAATAGAGTTTGGATAAAAGCTTCTCTGTAGCCTGGTCGTTCGGGTCTTCATGTGGCTGAAGCGTCGGCCTGATGGAGGGCACCGAAACAGGTGATGGCCAGGGTGAGACGGGTCAGTGATGATTTTCTCTGCACGCTTCCTGGTTCTGGAGGCATGCAGGTCCAGCAGTGTGGGCAGCTTTACACCGATGGTCCTCTCTGCAGACTTGATGATGCGCTGCAGTCTCTTGGTGTCATGTTTTGTGACAGCGCTGCCCCACACTGTGATGGATGTGGTGACGATGGACTCTATGATGGCTGTGTAGAACTGCACCATCAGCTCTTGGGGTAGGTTGAACTTCCTCAGCTGGTACAGGAAGTACATTCTCTGTTGAGCCCTCTTGATGATGGAGTTGATGTTGCTGTCCCACTTCAGGTCCTTGGAGATCGTTGTGCCCAGGAACTTGTAGGACTCCACAGCCATCACAGTTCTGTCTAGGATGGTGAGTGCTGGCAGGGTTGGGGGGCTCCTCCTGAAGTCCACGGTCATCTCCACTGTTTTAGCTGTGTTCAGCTCCAGATTGTTCTGACTGCTCCAGAGGACAACCTGATCAACCACCCGTCTATAAGCAGACTCATCACTGTCACTGATGAGACCAATGACTGTAGTGTCATCTGCAAACTTCAGGATTTTAACAGAGGAGTCCATGGAGGTACAGTCATTTGTGTACAGCGAGAAGAGCAGTGGGGAGAGTACACAACCCTGTGGGGCACCCGTGCTGATGGTTCGGGTCCCTGAAGTACACTTTCCCAGCCTCACCTGCTGTTTTCTGCCAGTAAGAAAGTCAGTTATCCACTGGCAGGTGGAGGCTGGTACGCTGAGTTCAGTCAATTTGCTGTGTAATTGTCCTGGAATAATTGTGTTGAAGGCTGAGCTGAAGTCCAAGAACAGAATTCTTGCATAAGTTCCCGGGTGATCAAGGTGTTGAAGGATGAAGTGGAGACCCATGTTCACTGCATCGTCCACCGACCGGTTGGCCCGATAGGCAAATTGCAGGGGGTCTAGCAGGGGGTCCATGATTTCCTTAATGTGGTTGAGAACCAGTCTTTCAAAGGACTTCATGACCACAGAGGTCAGGGCAACAGGTCTGTAGTCATTTAGTCCTGTGGTAGTTGTCTTTTTGGGAATGGGTATTATTGTGGAGCATTTAAAACAGGATGGAACCACACACAGCTCCAGTGATCTGTTGAAGATCTTAGTGAAGACAGGTGCAAGCTGGTCTGCACAGGTCCTCAGGCAGGAGGGAGAGATTCCATCAGGACCTGGGGCCTTCTTGACTTTCTGTTTTTTAAAAAGTCTCAGCACGTCTTCCTCGCAGATCTTCAGGGCAGGCTGGATGGGTGGCTGATAGTCAGATGGGTGTGAAGTGGTGTTGGATGGGAGCTCGTTGCTGGGCTGTTCAAACCTGCAGTAGAATCTGTTAAGGTCGTCGGCCAGTTGACGATCTCCCATTTTCTGTGTAGGTGGCCTTTTGTAGCTGGTGATGTTCTGCAGACACCTCCAGGCGGTTGATAGCTTATCATAGCTGTCATGCTTTATACCAACAAAAAATGGATTTATTTTTACTTACGGTTAGCGGGCAGCGTAGTAGTGTTTATGTAGTGTTTTTTTTCTGTACTTAGGGACCAGTACCACTGTTGTGTAGAACACATTTTTTAAAGAAATCTATGATACAACAAACAGTAAATTTGTTATTAATCATTCACTACAAACTATTTCATTTTATCCTGGTCACCCAGAACAACTTGGCACAAGGCAGGAATACACCATGAACAGGCCAGCAATCCACTGCAGGGTAACATACCTACCTGTTGACTCATTTAAAATCCAAAGATATCTTACAGTATCCAGCTCACTTTTCACATGTTCTAAGGGGAGGGATAAAATAAGTAACCAGAGGAAACCCACATGGACACAGAAATGGACCCATATGCAATACTCACAGTGATCAGAGGCAAGTGTCCCTCGTTTCTGTGCAACACTCTGGCAGCTGTGCCACCCTGCCACCTATTAGATGTGTTATCACAGACAAACACAATATATTTGCTTTCACATCTGCTAAGCTACGTTTCTATGTACGAGGATTCTTCAAAAAGTTTACACACCTTTTTTTTAACTCTATTTATTAAGAATTTCAAAAAGAAATGACTTTATCACTTTTCTACATAGTTGCCTTCCCATGCATTTTTCCCAGCGTCGTACCAACTTTTTAATGCCATCAGCAAAAAATGTTTTTGGTTGAGTGTGTAGCAACCTATGCACTGCTGCTTTCACATCAGCATTTAGCAGACGCCTTTATCCAAAGCAACTTACATTACAGTTACAGAACACAGTCTGAGCAATTGAGGATTAAGGGCCTTGCTCAAGAACCCAACAGCAGCAACCTGGCAGTGGTGGGGCTTGAACCAGCGACCCTCTGATCACCTTAACCACTAGGCTACAGCTACACTAGGCTACAGCTTCCCCTTAAAGCTACTTTGAGCGTCCAAAGAGGTGGAAATCACATGGCACTAAATCTAGACTTAAAGCTCTCTCTCAGAGACAGATAGATAGATCTACCCATTTAACAATATACAGAACTTCTAACAGAGCCTTATGTTTAGCAAATTAAAAATGTCTCTCAGGATATAACAATGATATGATAAGATGATTTGTTTAAGAGGCCATTTGCAAACCTGTGGCATTGTTTGGCCAGCGTAGATGTCGTGAAACTTCAAAAGGTTAAATCTATAATCCAGGGTATATCTATAAATAAAAATACCAACAATAAACACATGCTTTGAAGTTTGAAAAAGACACAGTGGAGTATTTAGAACACTTTAGAACAAGGTTTTGTGCATAGATGAGAAACTATGTTTGGACTCAAACCAGCACGAAAGCCCCATTCCAAATGTGAAGTATAGTATAATAAGTATAGTATGGTAATTTTATAACAGAATTTCAGGGTAAACTTTAAAAACAGTGGTTCACATACTCATGTCCAGTCTGGATTTTGGATGATTGATCCTTGTGTTGAATTAAAAAGATGCAAGACTTGATATAACAGCTAATTAAAACAAAACCTTAGATCATTAATTAGAGCGCTGTTGTCTCACAGAAAGAAAGGCCTGGGTTCATTCTGTGTAGAGTTTGCATGTTCTCCCTCTGTCAGGGTTTCCTTTGAGTGGTCCACTTTCCTCCCACATGTCCAAAGACATTCAGTCAGGTCAATCGGAGCTACAAAAAATTGACTACAAAAGTGTTTGTGTTTGTTGCAGTTGTAATGTTTTGTTAGAAGTAACACACACGGGCCGCTCAGGTGGCGCAGCGGTAAAATACGCTAGCACACCAGAGCTGGGGTTTCGAATACATTGTATCGAATCTCAGCTGTGCCGTCCAGCTGGCCAGCTATATGAACAACGTTTGGCTGTTGTTCATCCAGGGAGGGAAATGCCGGATAGGGACCTCATAACTGACGCAATTATGACCTCTGCTGGCTGGTTGATGCCGTCTGCACAGAGTAGAGGAATAATGCTGATCAGGGTGTGGCTCTCTGTGCACAGGGCTGACATGTGAACTCACCTCACGCATGTGAAAAAATGCAGTCGGCTACTGCACACATGTCGGAGGGGGCGTGTGTCAGTTCGCTTTCCTCAATCAGGGGTGGGGGTCTGCACCAGTAGAGACAAAGCATAACACAATTGGGTAAAAATTGGATGCACTAAAAATCGGGAGAAAAATTGAGAAAATGCATTTTTTTAAAAAGTAACACACACTGGATCAGAAACTTGATGCTTGTATTTATTTTATAATTATTTTTGTTTGCAGTGTCAGCGACCAATTTGAAATGTAGTGTTTCACATGTGTCTCGTTATGGTAAACTAAAGATGTTTTTGTGTGTAGTCAGAATACAGTACAGTTCTTTATGTAGTTGAATCACATATGTTACATACTTACATACTTCCATCATACGTCCATCATGTCTGAAAAAAAAAAAAAACTCTTTTCCTATGTGAGTGGACACTAAAGCCTGTTTTATGCTGACATCTGTACAAATGCCCTATGCATCCCAGTTGAAGACCAATGCCCAAGACAAACAGTTGGAACTGGATTAAATTAAGAGCCATCACATAATGCTTGAATAAAATAGAAAATGGAGTAAATAGATATTTATTAAACTGTACAAATCAAAGTTTCCAAAAGCATCAAGGGCCATGTTTTTTTTCTTTCTAAAAAGCAGAACAGGATTAGAGTTCCCTCTGTTGGTTGAGATATGAGATGACATTTTAGCAGATGAACGGTACAAACCAAGTACGTATTTGAACAGCACTAGAATGGAAAAAGCTACAAACTCATAGCAAACATCTTGTCAACATCCCTGTTAGCAGAATTGGTAATCTGTAAAGATGAACCAGGCAAGACTTTATAACATGCTGTCAGACTAATGGAGTGGAATCTAAGGAATAAACCAGCAGTCCTTAAAAATTATCATAATTTAACCATGTCCTTTAATTTTAAGAACACCATACCCACCGTGAAGTATGGAGGAGAGAGTACTGTGATATTGGGCAGCTTATATACATACATACATATACTGTATATATGCAAGCCAAACAGGAAATATATAGCAAACACTGATATATATGGAATGAAAACCGATATATATATAAAATGAAACTGATATATATATATATATATATATATATATATATATATACAGTGTATCACAAAAGTGAGTACACCCCTCACATTTCTGCAGATATTTAAGTATATCTTTTCATGGGACAACACTGACAAAATGACACTTTGACACAATGAAAAGTAGTCTGTGTGCAGCTTATATAACAGTGTAAATTTATTCTTCCCTCAAAATAACTCAATATACAGCCATTAATGTCTAAACCACCGGCAACAAAAGTGAGTACACCGCTTAGTGAAAGTTCCTGAAGTGTCAATATTTTGTGTGGCCACCATTATTTCCCAGAACTGCCTTAACTCTCCTGGGCATGGAGTTTACCAGAGCTTCACAGGTTGCCACTGGAATGCTTTTTCACTCCTCCATGACGACATCACGGAGCTGGCGGATATTTGAGACTTTGCGCTCCTCCACCTTGAGGATGCCCCAAAGATGTTCTATTGGGTTTAGGTCTGGAGACATGCTTGGCCAGTCCATCACCTTTACCCTCAGCCTCTTCAATAAAGCAGTGGTCGTCTTGGAGGTGTGTTTGGGGTCATTATCATGCTGGAACACTGCCCTGCGACCCAGTTTCCGGAGGGAAGGGATCATGCTCTGCTTCAGTATTTCACAGTACATATTGGAGTTCATGTGTCCCTAAATGAAATGTAACTCCCCAACACCTGCTGCACTCATGCAGCCCCAGACCATGGCATTCCCACCACCATGCTTGACTGTAGGCATGACACACTTATCTTTGTACTCCTCACCTGATTGCCGCCACACCTGCTTGAGACCATCTGAACCAAACAAATTAATCTTGTTCTCATCAGACCATAGGACATGGTTCCAGTAATCCATGTCCTTTGTTGACATGTCTTCAGCAAACTGTTTGCGGGCTTTCTTGT
Source organism: Trichomycterus rosablanca (assembly GCF_030014385.1). Classification (NCBI taxonomy): domain Eukaryota; kingdom Metazoa; phylum Chordata; class Actinopteri; order Siluriformes; family Trichomycteridae; genus Trichomycterus; species Trichomycterus rosablanca. The sequence continues at coordinate 20,903,288 of NC_085998.1, read as the reverse complement.
GTAGAGACTTCAGAAGAGGCTTCCTTCTGGGGTGACAGCCATGCAGACCAATTTGATGTAGTGTGCGGCGTATGGTCTGAGCACTGACAGGCTGACCCCCCACCTTTTCAATCTCTGCAGCAATGCTGACAGCACTCCTGCGCCTATCTTTCAAAGACAGCAGTTGGATGTGACACTGAGCACGTGCACTCAGCTTCTTTGGACGACCAACGCGAGGTCTGTTCTGAGTGGACCCTGCTCTTTTAAAACGCTGGATGATCTTGGCCACTGTGCTGCAGCTCAGTTTCAGGGTGTTGGCAATCTTCTTGTAGCCTTGGCCATCTTCATGTAGCGCAACAATTCGTCTTTTAAGATCCTCAGAGAGTTCTTTGCCATGAGGTGCCATGTTGGAACTTTCAGTGACCAGTATGAGAGAGTGTGAGAGCTGTACTACTAAATTGAACACACCTGCTCCCTATGCACACCTGAGACCTAGTAACACTAACGAGTCACATGACATTTTGGAGGGAAAATGACAAGCAGTGCTCAATTTGGACATTTAGGGGTGTAGTCTCTTAGGGGTGTACTCACTTTTGTTGCCGGTAGTTGAGACATTAATGGCTGTATATTGAGTTATTTTGAGTGAAGAATAAATTTACAGTGTTATATACAGTAAGCTGCACACAGACTACTTTTCATTGTGTCAAAGTGTCATTTTGTCAGTGTTGTCCCATGAAAAGATATACTTAAATATCTGCAGAAATGTGAGGGGTGTACTCACTTTTGTGATACACTGTATATATAGAATGAAAACAGATATATATGGAATGAAAACTGATATATATATATATATACAGTGGGGGAAATAAGTATTTGATCCCCTGCTGATTTTGTAACTTTACCCCCTTACAAAGACTTGAACAGTCTATAATTTTTATGGAAGGTTTATTTTAACAGAGAGAGACAGAATATCAACAAAAAATACAGATAAAAAACATTAAATAAAAGTTATAAATTAATTTGTATTTAATTAAGGGAAATAAGTATTTGATCCCCTACCAACCAGCAAGAATTCTGACCCCCACAGACCGGTTATGTGCCCGTGAGGCACACAAATTAGTCCTGTCCCTGTATAAAAGACTCCTGTCACAGAATCAGTTTCTTCTGTTCAAATCTCTCGACCACCATGGGCAAGACCAAAGAGCTATCAAAGGACGTCAGGGACAAGATTGTAGACCTGCACAAGGCTGGAATGGGCTACAAGACCATCACCAAGAAGCTTGGTGAGAAAGAGACCACTGTTGGCACGATAATTCGAAAATGGAAGAATCATAGTCAATCACCCTCACTCTGGAGCTCCATGCAAGATCTCACCTGGTGGGGTAAGAATGATTCTGAGAAAGGTGAGGTCAGTCCAGAATTACACGGGAGGAACTTGTCAATGATCTCAAGGGAGCTGGGAGCACAGTAATTTGCCGTAATGGATTGAGATCCTGCAGTGCCCGCAAAGTCCCTTTGCTCAAGAAGGCTCATGTACAGGCCCGTCTGAAGTTTGCCAATGAACACCTGAATGATTCAGAGAAAGCTTGGGAGAATGTGATATGGTCAGATGAGACCAAAATTGAGCTCTTTGGCATCAACTCCACTCGCCGTGTTTGGAGGCAAAGAAATGCTCGGTGAGGATGGTGTTCTTGGGGTCATATCCAGCATTTCTCTGCTCCCAGCTCCCTTGAGATCATCGACAAGCTCCTCCCATGTAATTCTGGACTGACCTCACCTTTCTCAGAATCATTCTTACCCCACCAGGTGAGATCTTGCATGGAGCTCCAGAGTGAGGGTGATTGACTGTGATCTTGTATTTCTTCCATTTTCGAATTATCGCACCAACAGTGGTCTCTTTCTCACCAAGCTTCTTGCTGATGGTCTTGTAGCCCATTCCAGCCTTGTGCAGGTCTACAATCTTGTCCCTGATGTCCTTTGATAGCTCTTTGGTCTTGCCCATGGTGGTCGAGAGATTTGAACAGAAGAAACTGATTCTGTGACAGGAGTCTTTTATACAGGGACAGGACTAATTTGTGTGCCTCATGGGCACATAACCGGTCTGTGGGGGTCAGAATTCTTGCTGGTTGGTAGGGGATCAAATACTTATTTCCCTTAATTAAATACAAATTAATTTATAACTTTTATTTAATGTTTTTTTTCTGGATTTTTTGTTGATATTCTGTCTCTCTCTGTTAAAATAAACCTTCCATAAAAATTATAGACTGTTCAAGTCTTTGTAAGGCGGTAAAGTTACAAAATCAGCAGGGGATCAAATACTTATTTCCCCCACTGTATATATATATATATAGTTCTTGAATACACCACTAGGTGCTACTTGGACACATCATCAGTGATGAACCCGAGGTCCTTGGGTGTTTCGGGTCTTTGATCATCAAACACCCTCGCTTGGGCGACCCAGCCGGTGGTGATCAGCCCCCAACTTGTGTCCAAGTGGCCTGCTACTCCAAGGGTCCCCCCTCCGGATCCATAGCCATCTTGAGGCTTTCTCCGCAGCCTCTATGATGTTCCTAATGGCTTTTCTGCACAGCTGACCCTTAACTCCAAGGAGCTTCAAGGTGCGGGGTAGAGACTGGCCAGCAAAACCCCTGCACCCCACCTCGACTGGTTCGCATCGGGCTTTTGCTCCGACACTCAGCCACTAACTCAGAGTATTTGGCCCTCTTACGTTCATTGGCCTCCTCAACTCTGTCTTCCCAGGGAACAGTCAGCTCCACCAGGACCACTTGCTTTGTTGACTCCGATGTCAACACCACGTCTGGGCGGAGTGAAGTGGCCAAGATGTGCTCTGGGAACTTAAGCTGATTCCCCAGGTCGACTTGGAGTTCCCAGTCTCGTGCTTATGGTGAGAAGCCCTCCAGAGGAACCTGGCTGATGTTGTGCCTGCTCTCCAGCTCTGACGAAGGTAATGAGCTTCTTTGGGGGGGGGCTGGTATCTGCAGTTGGAGATTGCTATGCTGAGCGTATCTGCCAGAGCCCTAAGGACCTGGTCATGTCGCCAGCGATAACGCCCTTCCCCCAAGGCCTTCGGGCAGCAACTGAGGATATGCTCTAGCGTGGCTCTCCTCTCACATAACTGGCATGCCGCGGTGTCTGCCATGCCCCAGCGCTGCAAATTGGTTGGGCTTGGAAGAACGTCATACACGGATAGGATGAGAAACTTGAGGTGCTGGGGCTCCAGTCTCCAGAGCTCTGGCCAGGTAATTTTCCGCTTTTCGGCGTGTTCCCACCTTGTCCAGGCGCCTTGTTGGTACATAGCCACCATCTTGATCCGCCGATTTTCCTCCACTTCTACTCGGATCTCATCCTGTACCATTTGACGTCTCTCCATTCTTCCAGCTTTATCGCAGCGAGGTTTAGAGAAGCTACCAAGCCCAGCCCGACCCACTGCTGTGTTACCCACCAAGATGTTGTGCTGCAGCCGTGCCTCAGCTCTGTCAATGGCTTCGTGGGCCTTCCACTTCCTCCCCGTTTTCACTTGGATTCCTGCGGTGGCGACTTTTTTGTCAGCGGAGTCCCTGTACATCATCAGCTCCCTGGAACGTGTGACCATAAACTCCTCTGACAAGCCGCTGATTGGAAGCTGCAGCATTGTGGAATGGCCATACAACGCGATGCTGCTAAGGGATCGGGGAAGCCCCATCCACCTGCGAAGAAACTGGCTGATGGTTCTTTCCAACGTCTCCACCATTGTTATGGGCACCTCATAGACAAGCAAAGGCCAAAGGAGTCTTGGCAGGACTCCATGTTGGTAAATCCAGGTTTTGAATTTCCCTGGCAGCCCCGACTTGTCTATAGCTGCAAGCCATGCAGTCAGGTCAGCCTTAGTTTGCTGGAGTGCACCGGAGTCCCTCAAGGAGCTGTTAAAGACCTTGCCCAGGCTCTTCACAGGTTTGTCAGTCACTGATGGAATTGCTGTCTCTCCTATGGCAAAGCGAAACCGATCGACCACCTTGCCTTTCTTCAAGACCAAAAACCTGGACTTGGCGGGCTTGAAGCTCATCCTTGCCCACGAGATGAGCCGCTCAAGCCCCTGGAGTAGCCATCTACAACCGGGCACAGAGGTTGTGGTGACTGTGAGATCGTTCATAAATGCTCTTATTGGGGGCTGCCGCGTTCCAGATTTTGACAGAGGGCCTCTGCACTCTACCTCAGCAGACTTCACAATCATGTTCATAGCCAAGGAGAAGAGTGGCACCGAAATGGTGCAGCCTGTAATAATACCCTTCTCCAGGCGTTGCCAGGCAGATGTTGATGATCCTGATGTTACCCTCAACTGGAAGTTGTTATAATAGTCCAGGATGAGGTTAGTGATAGCTACTGGCACATGATGTCTTGTCAACGCTGTTTCCACGAGTTTGTGGGGGATGGATCCATAGGCGTTCGTTAGGTCCAGCCAGAGTGTTGCCAAATCCCCTCTGCTTGCCTTTGCCTCCCGGATGAGCTGCGAGACCACACCCGTGTGCTCTAGGCATCCTGGAACACCAGGGACTCCACCCTTCTGCACTGAGGTGTCAATATAACCGTTCTTCAAGAGGAAGTCAGTCAGCCGTTGGGACACTATCTTAAAGAAGATCTTCCCTTCGACGCAGAGCAGCGAGATGATGCGGAATTGGTCGATTTTACTCGCATCCTCTTCCTTTGGGATCCAGACTCCCTCTGCAGCCCGCCACTGGGCGGCGACCTTCTTCCTACGCCAGATCACCTTTAAGATCTTCCAGAGTCGCACAAGCAGCTTGGGACACTGCTTGTAGACTCTGTATGGGACCCCACTAGGGCCTGGAGAGGAGCTTGATCTTGCAGCCATCACTGCGTCTTTGACCTCTTTCAGGGTAGGCTCTGCGGTGTTAAACTGCACCACGGGCACTGGTGGCTTTACCAGGGCCTCACATGGGCCTAGATCTTGCTCCCTTAAAGGATCGCTGAAGGTGGTTTTAAGGTGGTGGTTAATATCCTCTACCGGACACTTCAGGGTGCCACTGTTCTTCTGCCCCAGTAGACGCTTAGTGAAGCTGAATGGGTTGGTGATGAATGCCTTGCGCTTCTTAGCCCTCTCCTTCCCCTTCCTCCTGTGCCATTCAGCTCGCCCAAGTGTGATTAGCTTGCTCCTCAAGATCTGCCTGAGTTCGGACAAGGCCCCTCTCTCCTCCTCGTTTGCTGCCCTGAACTGACGTTTCAAAATCTTCAGTTCTTGTCTCAGATGGCTGATCTTAAGCTCCCGTCGGTTGGGTCTCGATGTTTGCCTGCTCGCGGGCCTTTCTGTCACCCCAAACCGCTCTGCACCGATTGATGTTATCAAGGTGCACATAGCCTGGAGTTTATGGTCCACATCGCCCTTCACAGTCTCCAGGATCTTGTCTAAGTCCATATCCAGGTGAAGCCACTCCTTGTTGTTTGCGGCAGGCCACTTAACCCGGTGATGTTCTGGTTTTCCACCCTGCGGGGGGACTGATGCAGCTTGGAGGTTCCGGACACTGTGGGGTAGTTCCGGGCCCGGCTCCTCCTCCGTCTGACCAGGGTTTGTGACTGGCACTTTATCTGTAGTGCTAGCCACTGCCCCTGAGCGTCGCCTCACTTGTCCTCCCTTCAGGCAGGTCATCTTGGTCTGATGGATTTTGAGACCTGTCGGGTTTTTGCACACCTTGCCGCAGATGCAGACTGTGCTCTTTGTCGATTGTCCATTTGCTAGGGTCAATGCTGGTAAATCAGTCCGATTGGGATTCTCATCCTCCCCCCCTCTCGGGAATCCCTGGGGGTATGATTCAGAAGGGTTCATCGTAGCTTACTTTGGGTGCTCCTTCACAGGAACTGCAGTTCGGGGTGCTAGCCCTTGCTGCCCCGTTGCCGTCTTCCCGCGCTGCCAACTGTCTCTCCAGTCATCACCATTCTATTCATGGTCGTCATCCGGTCTTTCCCGATGGTCACTGGCAAAGCCAGATATGTCAGTTCTTGAATACACCACTAGGTGCTACTTGGACACATCATCAGTGATATACTGTATATATATATATAAAATGAAACTTGATATATATGGAATGAATACTGATATATATATATATATATATATATATACAGTATATATACAGTATATATATATATATATATATATATCAGTTTTTATTTTATATTTATCAAGTTTTATTTTATATATATCAAGTTTCATTATATATATCGAGTTTAATTTTTATATATATCAAGTTTCATTTTTTATATATTAAGTTTTATTTTATATACATCAGTTTTCATTTTATATATATATATATCAAGTTTAATTTTATATATATCGAGTTTAATTTTATATATATCGAGTTTCATTTTATATATATCGAGTTTCATTTTATATATATCGAGTTTAATTTTATATATATATTGAGTTTAATTTTATATATATATCAGTTTTCATTCCATATATTTGTAGTTTCATTTTATATATATTGAGTTTAATTTGATATATATCAGTTTTTATTTTATATATATCAAGATTTTTTTATATATATATCGAGTTTCATTATATATATCAGTTTTCATTCCATATATATTGAATTTCATTCCATATATATCAGTGTTTTATATATATATATACAGTGTATCACAAAAGTGAGTACACCCCTCACATTTCTGCAAATATTTTATTATATCTTTTCATGGGACAACACTATAGAAATAAAACTTGGATATAACTTAGAGTAGTCAGTGTACAGCTTGTATAGCAGTGTAGATTTACTGTCTTCTGAAAATAACTCAACACACAGCCATTAATGTCTAAATGGCTGGCAACATAAGTGAGTACACCCCACAGTGAACATGTCCAAATTGTGCCCAAAGTGTCAATATTTTGTGTGACCACCATTATTATCCAGCACTGCCTTAACCCTCCTGGGCATGGAATTCACCAGAGCTGCACAGGTTGCTACTGGAATCCTCTTCCACTCCTCCATGATGACATCACGGAGCTGGTGGATGTTAGACACCTTGAACTCCTCCACCTTCAACTTGAGGATGCGCCACAGGTGCTCAATTGGGTTTAGTCCATCACCTTTACCTTCAGCTTCCTCAGCAAGGCAGTTGTCATCTTGGAGGTTGTGTTTGGGGTCGTTATCCTGTTGGAAAACTGCCATGAGGCCCAGTTTTCGAAGGGAGGGGATCATGCTCTGTTTCAGAATGTCACAGTACATGTTGAAATTCATGTTTCCCTCAATGAACCACAGCTCCCCAGTGCCAGCAACACTCATGCAGCCCAAGACCATGATGCTACCACCACCATGCTTGACTGTAGGCAAGATACAGTTGTCTTGGTACTTCTCACCAGGGCGCCGCCACACATGCTGGACACCATCTGAGCCAAACAAGTTTATCTTGGTCTCGTCAGACCACAGGGCATTCCAGTAATCCATGTTCTTGGACTGCTTGTTTTCAGCAAACTGTTTGCTGGCTTTCTTGTGCGTCAGCTTCCTTCTGGGATGACGACCATGCAGACCGAGTTGATGCAGTGTGCGGCGTATGGTCTGAGCACTGACAGGCTGACCTCCCACGTCTTCAACCTCTGCAGCAATGCTGGCAGCACTCATGTGTCTATTTTTTAAAGTCAACCTCTGGATATGACGCCGAACACGTGGACTCAACTTCTTTGGTCGACCCTGGCGAAGCCTGTTCCGAGTGGAACCTGTCCTGGAAAACCGCTGTATGACCTTGGCCACCATGCTGTAGCTTAGTTTCAGGGTGTTAGCAATCTTCTTATAGCCCAGGCCATCTTTGTGGAGAGCAACAATTCTATTTCTCACATCCTCAGAGAGTTCTTTGCCATGAGGTGCCATGTTGAATATCCAGTGGCCAGTATGAGAGAATTGTACCCAAAACACCAAATTTAACAGCCCTGCTCCCCATTTACACCTGGGACCTTGACACATGACACCAGGGAGGGACAACGACACATTTGGGCACAATTTGGACATGTTCACTGTGGGGTGTACTCACTTATGTTGCCAGCTATTTAAACATTAATGGCTGTGTGTTGAGTTATTTTCAGAAGACAGTAAATCTACACTGCTATACAAGCTGTACACTGACTACTCTAAGTTATATCCAAGTTTCATGTCTATAGTGTTGTCCCATGAAAAGATATAATGAAATATTTGCAGAAATGTGAGGGGTGTACTCACTTTTGTGATACACTGTATATATATATACATATATATATATATTTTTATATATATATTTTTTTTTTTACTTAGGGACATTGCATGTCAGCAAGCTAATTTATTTTGATTTGGTCTCGCTCACACTAACTGTTAATAGCTCAATCAATAAAAATGAAGTAATTCATTACAAATACTTAAAATTAATCAATAAATTATATGTTTCTGGCTTTGTGAAAACAGTTTGGGTAGGGCTAAGGTGCACTAATAATTATCTAGGTTGCTATGATTATCCTTTATAATATTTACCATATGACTAAACTTTGAAATGTCAATTTGGTTTTAGCCAGTACTGTTTCAAGTAGCCCGTTCTTCACTTCATTACAAAACAAATGGGAAAAATCTAAAAAAGGAAGATTTAAAACTAAACTGAATACTCTTCATAAGACCATAATATTTGTAACAATATTTTCAAACAATAGGCTTAAATGCATCATTCAAACACACAGAACTCACATGCACAGGTTGGATCACTGTATTGTCCAGTGTAACAAAGTAGCATTATTCTAGGCTTTGTAGAGTCATGTATTGTCCCTGCAGTCTCTTTTGTTAAAGTAGCGGTGATGAGGCTGCATCCTCTCTTTATGCTGACTCAAACGTGTGAATGACACGGCCTGATGTGGCTAGATGTCAGTGCTGGTGAAAGTCAGTGATATACAGAAAGACAGAGAGAGGGGCATCATTAGCAGCTTAACATTGTAGTCCTATTGCTGAAATGAGATTGACTGAAGAGTCTTAACGATAGGATAGTGCTTAACGACAGAAATCCAAACCCAGGACGAGTATAGCCATGCTGGAGTCACCCGGCTCTATAGGTGTGGACGGAGGATATGCCAGTAATGTGCCGGCTTTCCTTACCAAGCTGTGGACACTGGTGGAAGACCCAGAGACCAACCATCTCATCTGCTGGAGCAGTGTGAGTAAAATGTCCTACCGACCTATTACGCATAATGTAATTAAATGTAATTAAAACTTAACTAAATAAAGACTTTGACTATTATAATTTAAGTCAGGGATTCTTAAACAATTGGTCAAATATGCTGCAACTAGTCACAGTAGTAAACAAAATGCATTATGTGCAGTAATAATAGATCAAATAGACTAAAATACAAAAGTGCCAGCTGCACTACCACTGTGTCATGTGTCACAAATTGTGGCTTAAAAACAGAACCCTGTTCATTTTAAAGTTAGAAGTCATTAAAAATAGTATTGATTTAAAAAAATTAAATAATAAAAAAAGAGTTTTTAAAAGGATTTCTTTTTTCAAATAAAGGAATAATTAAATATTTGGATGAATAATTTGTTTGGTTGTAAAGTAAAAAGTAACTGGAAATTGAGGATGGCCATTTCTAAATTAGGCCCTCATTGATTTACACAAAAGGGTGTCTATAATTTCAGGGACCAGTAAAGAGTTATTTTAATGTATTATAAAGACCTTGGATCCTGGATGCCAAAAGGTGTGACAGTTTAAGAACAATTTACATTTAATTTTGATGGTATGGAGTTCTTTGGGTAAAATGTTCTTAGAATTGATTAAGTAAACTTTTCAGAAATCAGGGTCCTGTTATATCCAGCATAAGCTTTTGTCAAACATAAGTGGTGGTAGTGTGACAGTGTTGGAATGCTTGCTGTTTTAGGGCCTTGGTGACCTGCATTAATTGACGGAACTGTAAATGTGGCTCTACCATAAACTCTAAACAAAAACTTTATAGGAAATATAGATGTTGCAAAACTGGGAAGTTGTCTTGTTTTTATTTTTATTTCATTTTATTTTAAAGTTTAAATACCATAAACAATGAACCCCAAACCATGACCCATATATTTGTTATCAAAACCTGAAAAATAAGTACAATTCAGCTATAAACTGCATATAACTTTAAAATCACTGACAGCACAGTTATTTGTGCTTTGTAATTTATATAGAACTTATATAGAAGGATGATAACAAGCCCATTTCACCTCGGTTATTTTTGGACATCCACTATTACTTTATTCATACTTTACACATTATACAAACCCCATTTCAAAAAAAGTTATTTGTAAAATGCAGTGCAAACAAGACGTTTTTTTTCTTGGAACTTTAATAAAATAATATCAAGGTTTTCACTGACCACAATTTTATTTTGTAAATATAAACAAATTTAGTATTAGAACACACTTAAAAAGATGGGACAAAGGCATATTTATCACAGTGGAAGCCTAGTGGGTAGAGCTTGGGCTATCAAATGAAAGGTTGAGAGTTCGAATCCCAGCTTTGCAGCCACTGTTGGGCCCTTGAGCAGGGCCCTTAACCCTGTCTGCTCCAGGGGTGCCATGCAATGGCACTCTGACCCCAGCTTCCACAAAACAAGCTGGGATGTGCAAAGAAAGAATTTTGTTGCACAATACGAGTCATGACCTATCTTGGCTTGCCATGATGTCAATTCTTCTTTAATCAGCTTATTGTGGAATGTTTAAAACAGTGGAATTTGAATAGTCTAAATTGTGGTGCAGGCATCAAATCACAAATAAAAAGACAATAAAATCGGTTAAGCACAACATTAAAAGGTATTCAAGAGAATTAACAAATCACACTCTTGATAATACTGCATTTGACAAAATGTCCCAACTTTTTCCAGAAATTGTGTTTGTACATAATTCATCAATCTATAAATACTCTTTACGTACTATATACTTGAAAAAACCCTGCCTTTAATTTACTCATGAAATAAATCATTTTACTATTTACAGCATAATAAATGTAACTAAAAAAATTTATTGTTGTCAACCATTGTGGAAGTACTGTACATATAGACCATCTCTGTTTATTTCATTATAGCTTTATAAACAATTGTACTTACAAGTTATTATGCAATGTATTTTTTATACACTGGGTAATTTTAAGTGTATTTATTTGATAGATTATATTGCAGTGTTCTTCTTTGTTAACACACAGCATTTTCCCCATCTAGACTGGTACCAGTTTCCATGTCTTTGATCAAGGCAGTTTTGCCAAAGAGGTTCTGCCCAAATACTTCAAGCACAACAACATGGCCAGCTTTGTGCGCCAACTCAACATGTGTATGTATTATTTTAAGTCATTCCTGCTTTAGTCAAAATAAACTTTTTTTATGAGTTTAAAAGATTAACTGAATGATAAATGAAGCTGAATAAGACCACAAAAGAATTTTGAGAAGTTTTCCAGTCTTCAGTAATACTAATTGAATGAATTAATAATTTAATAATTCATAATAATTCAGAACAACAGTAATGCTTAAAAAGATTTAAAAAAAACCTATGGGTAACATACCTTCAGAATTTCTAGAATTTGCTTAGGTCTCTGTTTATGTTATGGCTGTCCAGTTGAATTTGAATTTTATTTTTAAATTATATTCTATTTTTATCCAACAGCCTGCCCTATTCATTTCAATTTCCTTTATTATTAATCCCCACCTCTTCTCCATTCATCCTACCACTTTCCTCTATTCATCCCAACCCCAACCTTTATTCATCCTACATCTATTTAGCCCATTCATCCTACCCCTATTTAGCCCACCATCTAACTCTATTCACTTCCCCCTCTACTCCTTTTCCTCTTATCCCTATTTATCCCACTGCATACCCTTATTTATCCTCAGCTCTTCACGGTTTTGTTTTTCAAAATTCATCCCATTCCCCAGCACCAATTTGATCCCACCCCATCCCATCCCACTTCCCAAAACAGAAGTTATACCTTGACCTTTTATAAGTTGACATTTTTACTATGTACTATGAGCTATGTACTATGTTCCATGAACTGAGATATGCCACCCTCTCCCACTTTCATCCAACACCCTACCCTCTTTTCATACAATATCCCCCACCTTTTTCACATAAATCCAAATTCAGCATTACAGCCCATACCATCTGCCAACGCCTGATCTTCAACCCTGCTCAACAACTACCTGCCATAATGGACGTTGATAATTGTTGATACCAAATCAAACTCCACAGTCTCTTCACACCCTGCAGTGCCAGTCACCTTCAACTCCAAAACCCCGCTATTTACCACCTAGGTAGCCTAACTACATAACATCCTATAACTTCATAATGTCAGATGCTTTGCATCATACTGCAAAGCATTTACAGTACATCACCCAACAACACCGTGCAAACTTTAAAAAACTACCTAAGGAGCTATTTACAACAAACAACATCCCTGCCATCTACCTCACCAACCATCCCAATCATTCCTTCACATGGTAACATGCGAGGGAATCATGATTAGGTTTTAAAGGACATGCCTCCAAAGGCTCACTCAGTATGTACAAGCAATGTTGGGTTGTGGCTTACCACTGTGTTCCAAACTTCATGAGAGGATTTCTCAATGGAAGATATAATCAAGGTATTTAGTCCATATAGGGTAAAAACAAAAACAACTACTTAATGTGTGTGACCTTCAAGCCATTAGAAAATACTAATGTAATGAATACAGCCACGTAGGCTTGGGAATACTTAGAATAGAAGGGAATGTCTTTATTGTCTTTGTACAAACATATACACCGATCAGCCATAACATTAAAACCACCTCCTTGTTTTTACACTCACTGTCCATTTTATCAGCTCCACTTACCATATAGAAGCACTTTGTAGTTCTACAATTACTAACTGTAATTGTAGAACTCCATATGTTTCTCTGCATGCTTTGTTACCCCCCTTTATGCGTTCTTTAATGGTCAGGACCCCATGAATGGATAAGACACAGCAGCCCTGCTGGAGTTTTTAAACAACTCACTGTCACTGCTGGACTGAGAATAGTCCACCAACCAATAATATCCAGCCAACAGCACCCTGTGGGCAGCGTCCTGTGACCACTGATGAAAGTCTAGAAGATGACCAACTCAAACAGCAGCAATAGATGAGCGATCGTCTCTGACTTTACATCTACAATGTGGACCAACTAGGTAGGAGAGTTTAATAGAGTGGACAGTGAGTGGACACAGTATTTAAAACTCCAGTAGCGCTGCTGTGTCTGATCCACTCATACCAGCACAAGACACACTAACACACCACCACCATGTCAGTGTCACTGCAGTGCTGAGATTGACCCAAATAATACCTGCTCTGTGGGGGTCCTGTGGGGGTCCTGACCATTGAAGAACAGGGTGAAAGCAGGCTAAAAAGGTATGTAGAGAAACAGATGGACTACAGTCAGTAATTGTAGAACTACAAAGTGCTTCTATATGCTAAGTGGAGCTGATAAAATGGACAGTGAGTGTAGAAACAAGGAAGTGGTTTTAATGTTATGGCTGATCAGTGTATGTCCCTGTATTACCCAAAATTATTCTATTTGTATATTAGAGAAATTAAAAATGGTTTGAAGAATTTAGAGTTCGGTTTGTTTGACCTTTGATGCATTTTGGGAGCCAGTGCTGAGTGTAAGGGTGGAGTCTAGAACAGACAGCTTTCCCACCAGTATATTAGGAATGATTGTATTAAAAAACTTTTGTTGTATTCAGAAAACTGTTGCCATGCAAATCATTCTGCCACTGCATTATGAAATGCAACCTGAAACTCTATTACACAAAAAGAAAGCCAGTCATTAATTCTATGCAGAAACACCAACAAGCTCTCTGGCCCAGGCCTCATTCCAGATGGACTGAAAGACAGTGAAAACATGTTCTGTGGTGTTGCGCTATCACGCACGGTTTGATTTCCCTGGCCAGGTTGCCAGGGTCCTTTCTGGGTGTGTGTATGTGTGCCCTGTGATAGACATTAATTCGATTTCTATATATAGATTTCCCATTTACATTTACATTTTTGGTTCTGTTGTCATGTCTTAGACGGCTTCAGGAAGGTGGTGAATATTGAACAAAGTGGACTAGTAAAGCCAGAGAGAGATGACACAGAGTTTCAGCATCTTTACTTCCTTCAAGGCCACGAGCATCTGCTGGAACACATAAAGCGCAAGGTATGATAAATGCAGGAACACTCATTATCAACATTTAAATATATGGTATTTGGCAGATGCTTTTATGTAAGGTGATTTACAGAGGAACTGATTGTTTACTTATGCTATAACGTAAAGGTGTCAAGTCTCTATTTACAGACAGACAGGGATTCAAGAGAACTTCCAAGAGAAGTTCCACCATCCATGATAGTACCAAAAAAGTCTTGATGCTTCTCTTACTTGCACATTAAAAAGTGGTGAGTTTAGTCAAGCTTTCCTTGTGGTTCCAAGGGTGGTGGGACATAATAGGCTTGAGGTACAGTGCAGGCTTTAGACACTGACATCAGATAGTCAGGGTTGGTTCTGGCTTTGATAAAGTAAGACACTTGAGGTAAAGCAGAAGTGGAGTGGCATGTTCAAACATTTAATCCGATCTCATGTTGTACAGTGGAAGTCTGCACAATCCAGCCAGACTTGCAGAGTGTACTGAGAACAATAGCTGATCATTTATCAATGGTGAAACTAATGGTTATGAGGGGAGGAACTATTGTGTTCCATAAGGGGAACACAATAGTTGTCATGAATTGTTAGTTCATGACAATTAGATGACAATTAAAATCTTAGGTCCCTTTTGCCAATTTACACCCATGGCTGGTAAGTAGATCAAATAACTAAACAAAATGCTATACCACCCATCAACAGAGGTTAATAACATTCAAATGTCTATGCAAATCAATAACAACCTGATCTTACCTAATCTAGTAAGGGAATAGAAAAGTTTGTGATAGAAGACGGCCTTCAAAACACTGCCTAACAACATAAACTCGTACATAAATAAACATTAGCACTTTTTCAGCAAAAAAACCCCAATCTGATTATGTATTTCTGTCTTTTCTCAGGTATCTATTGTAAAAAGTGAGGAGACCAAGGTCCGACAAGAGGACTTGAGTAAACTCCTGTATGAAGTACAAGTGCTTCGCAACCAGCAAGACAATATGGAGTGCCAGATGCAAGACATGAAACAGTAAGAGGGCAACTATGAAACACATACAAGAAACCTTAATTTTTAATGCTCAAATACAAAGCCAATTCAATTCAAAGTTGGAAAATTAAAACACAAAGCAGCTGGAAACGACATACAGGAGATTTGTAATGCTTTACCAAATCAACAATGTTGATTTTAATAAATATCCACCATTTCCTAGGTAAACAGATGAATAGGTAACAGATAATGCTGTTATGAATTGGCTATAAAAGGCTCCTTAACAAAAGGCTTAGTAATTTACAAGCAATAATGGTACAAGGTTCACCAGTTTGCAAACAACTGTGTGAATCCTGCATTACTGCAGGAATAGTATTTCACCACCCACACTCACTTACATTATTAAATGATCTCTGAGCATAAAGGACAAAACCTGTGACCTTTAGTCTCTCAGACAGCACTGTCTTTTGCTTTATCTAAACATGTAGGGTAAGCAAAAGTTATATATCAACATCCAGAAGTGCCACAGACGTCTCTAGGCACAAGTTAATTTGAGATGGATTAACACAAAGTGGACAACGTACTGTGGTCCACATGTCACAGTGTATTTGTATATAAAATACATTGTTTTATGTGCCAAAAGATTGTTGCAAAGGGGGCTGTGCTGTGATCTGACAAGTCAACATGTCAAATTGTTTTTAGAAATAATGAACACTGTTCTTTAGGCTAAACAGAAAAGGGAACATTCCAGTTACATTAAAAAGTTTAAAAGCAAGTATTGTTCATGTTATGCTGTGGTATGGTTTAGAGCAACATATACTTCTATCTAGAGTATTTTAAGGAACATCCCTGCTTGTTTCAACAAGACAATGCCAAGTCACAAGTTACAACAACATGGCTTTGTAGTAAGAGAGTGCAGGTGTTAGACTGGCATGCCTGGCACATTAAAAAGCACAACATACAAACTGTTTTATGTAAAATATGTGTATATTTTGTCAAATGCAAGAAAAACAAGAATATATTTTGTAAATTTAAGCAAATTTTGAATGTGGTGCATGCAACTCACTCAATAAGGTTGTGACGGGGCAAAATAAGAGTGAAAAGTTGGTAAGATATTGAAGCTACAGTGTTTTGAAACATTCCACTATAAGCAGGTGAATTGTTAACATGTTAGAATAACATGATGGGGTAGAAAGGGAGGGTCTGCCAAAGGCTCAGTCTTTGCAAGCAATGATGGGTGATGGCTCACCACTTTTTTTGCCAAATTTCACAAGAGAATTGTACAAATATTTTAGGTCACTATCTATCATACATAAAATTGTATGCATGTAATATTTAGGGAATCATGAAAAATCCCAGTTATTGTAGGGCAAGACCAGAAACCACTATTGAATGTACATTACCTTTGGGCCTTCAGAGGCAGTGCATGAGAAACCATCATGCTATTGTGATAAATATGGCACAATGGACTCGGGAGTACTTCAGAAAAATGTTGTTACTTGACATGATCCTAAGCGACATTAAGAAATGCAACCTGAAAGAGAAAGGCATACATCAGTTCTATGCAGAAATGCTAAAGAGTTCTCTGGGCCCAAGCTTAGATGGACCAAAAACAGTGGAAACATGTGCCATCATCAAATGAGTACACAATTTATCTTGTTTTTGGAAAACAGGCAATGAGTTCTCCATGCTAAAGACAAAAAGGACCATTCAGACTGTTATCAGCTATTGTCATCTGTCATGGTATGGCATTAGTGTCCAACGCATGAGTGATTGGCATATGTGTAAAGGTACCATTGAAGAGGAAGCATACGTTGGATTTTTAAGAGACATATGCTGCCATCAAGGTGACGTCCTTTCCAGGAAGTCCATGTTTTTTTTTTTTATTGCAAGACAATGTCAGGCCTCATTTTGCATGTGGTGCAACAGCATGGCTTTATAGAAACAGAGTGTACATACTTTACTGGTCTGCCTGCAGTCCAGACATTTCTCCTATTTAAAACGTGTAGCACATCATGAAGAAGAGATGGCTGTTGGGCAGCTGAAATCTTGTATCATGCCAGAATGGGCAAAAATTACATTTCCGAAGTTGCACTACTAGTGCCCTAGGTTCCCCTAAAAATAATAAAGCCGCTCAGGTGGCACAGCGGTAAGACACGCTAGCACACCAGAGCTGTTATTTCAAATACATCATATTGAATCTCAGCTCTGCCATCCGGCCGGGCTGGGTGGCTATATGAACAACGTTTGGCTGTTGTTTATACAGGGGGAAGCCGGAGAGGGACCTCATAACTGATGCAATTACGACCTCTGCTGGCTGATTAATGGAGTCTGCACAGAGTCCAGGAATAATGCATTGATCAGGGTGTGGCTCTCCATGCACAAGGCTGATTCGCATATGAACTTGCCTCGTAAAGGTGAAAAGATGCAGTCGGCTACTGTGCACGTATCAGAGGGGGCGTGTGTCAGTTCGCTCTCCTCAGTCGGGGCGGGGGTCAGCACCAATAGAGAGGAAGCATAACGCAATTGGGTAAAAATCGGACGCGCTAAAAAAAGGGAGAAAATATATTATATTCATCACTTTTAACATATTACAACCCACCGTTTTGACTGACATTTTCTTTGACTGACAAATAGTAATAGCTTTATTCTCTGTTATTTTTCTGTGTAGACAGAATGAAGTTCTCTGGAGGGAAGTGGTGTCATTAAGGCAACATCACACACAGCAGCAGAAAGTGGTAAACAAAGTAAGAAAGAGAACACATAAAATGTGACTGCTTTAGTTTTTGATGGCTAGTGCTGAATCATTGGTATTTGGATAATAGATAGTGCTGAATAATTCTCTGTCTTTTGGTTTATTAGCTGATTCAGTTCCTGTTTAGCCAGATGCAGGGCAGTCCAAACAGCACAGTAGGAACCAAGAGAAAATTGTGAGTATAAATTCTTGCTTTATTTATATGATCATTTATCACACATTCAAAAAGGGGGCAGTCAGAAAATAGAAAATCTACGTGTGTGGGCCCTATAAACACAGCTGTGGGAATGGCCAACTCAGCTGGATGTGGTCAGCTGACACAGTTCACTGTCCCACCTGGCCTGAATGGAGCTGAATGCTGAATTAGATCTATCGAGCTCTGTGGTCCTGACGTGCACACATACCAACCCACTGAACCACAGCACATGACCTGCTACCCTCTATGAAGAAATGCAGTGTCAGCTAGTGTGGCCTGGAAAAATAGATCAGGTGAGAAGAAGTACAAGGGCCGGGAATATACTGTCCAACTTCTGACTCTTAACCACACCACCAGTGTAAATTCTTAGGGTTGTTTCAAGTGGAAAACCAGAACCAATAAACAATGCCAAGTATGAGTTGCATGGGTTAAAAAAGTCTGGCTTTTGACTTGGCCTTCAAAGGCAGAACCCAACTGAACTTAGGCTTTAAAACTCTGGACACTGGACATTGTCCTTCAGGATTTTCTAGTAGAGAGCAGAATTCATGGTTCCATCAATTAAGGCCCTAAAGCAGTAAAGCACTTCTACACCATCACCACCACGGTGTTTGTTGGCTTAATGTTCTTATTGTAAAATGCCTATTAGCTGCACCACCATGGTAACACAATGGTCATGTCTTCCAAAAAGTTAAATTTTTTACTTCAAATATATTATACCAAAAAGCAGCATCAAGATTTTTGGGCAAAAGCCAAATTAGTCTGTTTGTTCCTCCAAGTTAGCAATGATTTTTACCTTGCAACCATTCCTTGAATACTATTTTTGCCCATTAGTGGCAGTCTTGCTATTAGTGGAATTAAATGGTGCAATAATGGCTGAACCTTATCTAAAACAAGCTAGCTTTATAGTCAAGTTTCTTAATATTTAAGTTTCATATACAGATGATAAAAATGAATAAAATTGCTACTTCTACTCATCAATCTTGATCACCTGTAATGAAATTGAAAAACAAAACCTGAATTCACCAAAGTATTCAGACCCTTTGCTATGGCACTGCAATTGTGGTAACCTGATTTGCTTTAATTATCCTTGGGATACATCACTAATTCAAATTTAGTCCACCTGCTCCAATTTAAATGAACTAAATATGGTTAGTGTAATGTGGCAGCTGCTGAAGCAGTTCAGCAGCTGACCCACATTAAGAGTCGTGTCCTTTTGCATTGCCATTTTTGGCTGGCAGAGAGGGCACAGAGGTGCAGATGACTGTCAATTAGAAGAGTCTGACACATCAATCACCTGCGCCCTGTAAGTGTTAATTCGCTTCAGGTGAATTCCTTTTCACACTTGCCAGCCCCTTTGCTGACACACTTGCTTTTCTCTGAAGCTGTTATACTATCCTGCTAGGTAGAGTCTGGTCTTCCCCTGGTGTGTGATGCCAGTATTCTTTAGCTTCCTTAAAACTCACCCCAGTAGGCCGCTCAGGTGGCGCAGCGGTAAAAACACACGCTGCAGCCAGAGCTGGGATCTCGACTACATCGTATCAAACCTCAGCTCTGCCTTGCGGGCTGAAGGCTGAGTGGCCACATGAACAACGATTGGCCTGTTGTTCAGATGGGCGGGACTAAAGCCGGATATGGGTCTCTCTCTGTCAGACTGGTGCAATTACGACCTCTGCTGGCTGATTAGAGGCGCCTTCACAGAGATGAGGAAAGAGTGCTCTTAGGGTGTGTCTCTCTGTACACAACGCTAGGTGGCACAACACTCGTCAATGTGTGGGTGATAAGATGCATGCGGCTTGCTGCCCACGTGCCGGAGGGGGTGTGGGTTAGCTTCAGTCTCCTTGGTCAGAGCAGGGTTCGGTATAGGCAGAGAGGAAGCATGATGCAATTGGGCAAAAATTGGACGTGCTAAAGGGGGAGAAAAAGGGGAGAAAATCCATTTAAAAAAATAAAAAATAAAATAAAAAAACTCACCCCAGTGTTGGGCCTTATGGTGGGACCATGCTGGGAGAGTGGATTGCCCCAGAGGTTACATGATGTTCCTTTTCTGGAGCAGACCCCACCCGTAAATCCACATTATGTCGGGGTTGGGGTGCCGCTTGTGCATTGCCGGTCTGGCTGGTTCTGAAAGGTCCCTATCTTCCCTTTTTTGAGAGCCGGCTTGTCGCAGACGACCCTAGCAGTCAGTCATATTGTGACATCCAGTTCTCAGTTCTGTGCTATACCTAGTTAATCCACTTTCTCCATTGCAGGTTGTGGATGTTTTTTTGTCCTTCATTTGTTACATTATTTTTCTTATTTTGGCCACCTTATTCATTTGCCTTTTCCCCTTTTGGTTAGTGACTTTTTTGCCGCAGTATTATTATACCTTGATTTGTCAGGGTTCTATTTCCATTCTTGCAGATGTGTGGATTCTTCTTGCACTTCTAGCAATGCACATCCAGCCCTGTTACGGTTTGTAATAGCACACATATGGGTCTATAATGTTTACACTGCATTGACAAAAAAACAAGCCATGAATCCCTGATTGTATATCTCCATGGTCAAACTGTTGCAAGGAATCGATCAGTGCAATAATATATAACAATATATATACAACTTTATTGAGTTGATGGTTTGGATAAATTGTGCATTTGAACAAGAAGGGCCTCAGTCAGGGAGTTAATAAACCCAGTGGTCACTCTAAAAGAGCTCTTAAAGTCCTGTGCTGAGATATAAGAACCTGTTGAATGGAGAATGATCTCTGCAGCACTCAATAAATCAGGCCTAATAGAACGGCAAGACAGAAGCCTGTTAAGTAAAAGGCATATGACAGCCCACTTGGAGTTTGATAAATATCATGGGATAGATTTTGGCTACACAAATAGTAGCTGGTCTAATGAGACAAAAATAAAACTTTTTGGACAAAACAGCGAGTACTATGTCTGGCAACAACCAGACTACTCATCAACTTCCTAATGCTATCACCATGATGCAATATCATGGTCACAGCATCATACTATTTCAGTACTTTTTAGCAGCAAATACAGGGAGACTGGTAAGAATTAAGGGAAAGATGAATCCAGCCAAATATAGGAACAGCCTTGAAGAAAACATCACACCAAGGGCAAAAGTACAACTTTTAGTATGACAATGACTTGTCATTACAGCCAAAACAATTCTAACGTGGCTTCAGGGCAAGTCTGTAAATGTTCCTGAGTGGCCCAGACGTAAACACCATTCAACCTGAGGGAGCTTGAGAGGATCTGTCATTAAGGATACTGCCCAAATCAAGGTGTGCAAAGCTTGTGGAGACACATCCAAGAAGATTTATGGATACTGTATGTGGCTAATCAACTCAGAATTTTTTTTTCTGGTTCTTTCGGGGTATACATTACAAGGATATATTATTTTTAATGAGATATTTTCATGTTGTAGTGGACATGTTGTAGTGGACATCACTTTTAATCTTTTAATCTTTAACTGTGTACGAATAGTTGCATATGTCACATAAAGATTACTGTTTTCTTGTGGTGTAATTTTTCACTCGATGTCTTTCAGGCCTCTGATGTTGGATGATGGTTCCACCACTCCTCCAGCCACAACATTCAGTCACAGTCATTCTATGGAGCCCATACAGGAGCCTTTCTACATCCAATCGGTAATTAACCTTGGTTTATATACACTTGTAAAGGGCATGTCTGTCAGAGTAGCCCTGGATTTTAGTGATGTAGGTGGATTAATTAACTGTTGATTACATAACTTACTTAACTTAAATATGAATTAAATTACATTTAAATATTTGTGACTCTATTGTGGTCAATTGTGGGTTTGTTTGCAGGAGTTCAGAATTGTACTAATACTTTTTAACGTCATGCCAAATCCACAGTATGTTTGCAAAATTTCATGTATTGTCTTTAATAATATTACTGCTCTGCATATTTACCAAGTGCTTCTTTACTTTGCTTGCCATTAATCTGTTTTTCAGATGGAAGTTTTTTACTCTGACATCCAAAAACTAATAATTTAGTGATTTTTTTAAGTTAGAGTAACTTGTGTTTAGTTCTTTTTTTTTGTTGACATTTTTGACATAGCACATTGCATACTGACTGACCTTCCCTGGCATTCCCTGTAGAACACAGTAACATCATGACATAATTACCTTGTTAAAAAAATGACATGTAAGGTTTTTTTCTCCACTATACATTTAAACTGTGTTACATAGAGCTGTAAAATGTATAACTTCCTGGCAGTAATAAGACACAACCACTTTCTAAATTTAATAGCATTTGAGAGCATTTAAACCAGCTGTAAAATGTGTTCAGTGGTCAGATATCAAGTGTTATTGAAGTTTAGCTATAAACTTAAACTTTAAATACTTAAAACTTTAAATAAACAACAGTTAAATTATAGAGGTTATGCCACATTACTTGTGCCTAGTTGTAGCCGAGTGGTTAAGGTACTGGACTAGTAATTGAAAGGTTGCTTGTTCAAGCCCCACCTTGAGCAAGGCCTTAACCCTCAATTGCTTAGACAGTATACTGTCACAGTACTGTAAGTACTGAAATTAGAAATAAAAAAAATTATAAAAAACCTCAATATATGACCTTCCATCCAAAATCCAAATGTTGTGCCTTATTACTGCCACCCAGTTATTAGAAGTTTTTTAACATAATGTAATAAATATAAAATAATTTTAAACAAGTAAAAAGCAACAAGAAAACATTTAACCCAATTAACCCTTAATATGAAAATGTATTACCTTGAAACATTTTGGCAAAATTATTCAATTTGTTAGTCGGACAGTCTATTGTCAACTGCAGGGAATTACATAAATATCTAAAAGGATCATTATATAGTATTACGGTTGCAACTGTTTTAATAAACAATATTCTTTTTAACCACAGTAACATAACTGATGCACTATTTCACTATATCCAGATAATTACCCTATTACATCCAGTACATTTGGTCTTATCAGTAATAAAAAATAACATATTTTCACTCCAAAATAAATCAAAATGTAACAATTCTCTTGCAATATCCAAAACGACTTTCTTTCTCTTTAACATTAAGCCATCAACAGATGTCACATCATGTTCCAGTATTAGCACAATGACAGGAGGGCCAGTCATCTCAGAAGTTACAAACATGGCACAGTCCAATACAGTGGCTATTCAAATGGAGGAGTCAAGGTATTTTTGTATCTGAAATATTACACATTCATTTAAGCATCAGACTAAATACATGTGGGATTATAATAGCTCATAAAGATTATAGATCAACTACAGTGTATCACAATAGTGAGTACACCCCTCACATTTCTGCAAATATTTCATTATATCTTTTCATGGGACAACACTATAGACATGAAACTTGGATATAACTTAGAGTAGTCAGTGTACAACTTGAATAGCAGTGTAGATTTACTGTCTTCTGAAAATAACTCAACACACAGCCATTAATGTCTAAATGGCTGGCAACATAAGTGAGTACACCCCACAGTGAACATGTCCAAATTGTGCCCAAAGTGTCAATATTTTGTGTGACCACCATTATTATCCAGCACTGCCTTTACCCTCCTGGGCATGGAATTCACCAGAGCTGCACAGGTTGCTACTGGAATCCTCTTCCACTCCTCCATGATGACATCACGGAGCTGGTGGATGTTAGACACCTTGAACTCCTCCACCTTCCACTTGAGGATGCGCCACAGGTGCTCAATTGGGTTTAGTCCATCACCTTTACCTTCAGCTTCCTCAGCAAGGCAGTTGTCATCTTGGAGGTTGTTTTTGGGGTCGTTATCCTGTTGGAAAACTGCCATGAGGCCCAGTTTTTGAAGGGAGGGGATCATGCTCTGTTTCAGAATGTCACAGTACATGTTGAAATTCATGTTTCCCTCACTGAACTGCAGCTCCCCAGTGCCAGCAACACTCATGCAGCCCAAGACCATGATGCTACCACCACCATGCTTGACTGTAGGCAAGATACAGTTGTCTTGGTACTTCTCACCAGGGCGCCGCCACACATGCTGGACACCATCTGAGCCAAACAAGTTTATCTTGGTCTCGTCAGACCACAGGGCATTCCAGTAATCCATGTTCTTGGACTGCTTGTTTTCAGCAAACTGTTTGCTGGCTTTCTTGTGCATCAGCTTCCTTCTGGGATGACGACCATGCAGACCGAGTTGATGCAGTGTGCGGCGTATGGTCTGAGCACTGACAGGCTGACCTCCCACGTCTTCAACCTCTGCAGCAATGCTGGCAGCACTCATGTGTCTATTTTTTAAAGCCAACCTCTGGATATGATGCCGAACACGTGGACTCAACTTCTTTGGTCGACCCTGGCGAAGCCTGTTCCGAGTGGAACCTGTCCTGGAAAACCGCTGTATGACCTTGGCCACCATGCTGTAGCTCAGTTTCAGGGTGTTAGCAATCTTCTTATAGCCCAGGCCATCTTTGTGGAGAGCAACAATTCTATTTCTCACATCCTCAGAGAGTTCTTTGCCATGAGGTGCCATGTTGAATATCCAGTGGCCAGTATGAGAGAATTGTACCCAAAACACCAAATTTAACAGCCCTGCTCCCCATTTACACCTGGGACCTTGACACATGACACCAGGGAGGGACAACGACACATTTGGGCACAATTTGGACATGTTCACTGTGGGGTGTACTCACTTATGTTGCCAGCTATTTAGACATTAATGGCTGTGTGTTGAGTTATTTTCAGAAGACAGTAAATCTACACTGCTATACAAGTTGTACACTGACTACTCTAAGTTATATCCAAGTTTCATGTCTATAGTGTTGTCCCATGAAAAGATATAATGAAATATTTGCAGAAATGTGAGGGGTGTACTCACTTTTGTGATACACTGTAACTGCTTCAGGGATTGTAGGTGACATTACAGGTGTTATAATGTCACATAAATGGTCCTATTAATTAATCAGCTGAAATGAGCAGCAACATACAATTGCATGCATCAAATCTAGTTGTTTAACCTAGATGTTTAAAATAGCTTATTGTATTGACCTAACCTGTGTCACACAGTTCCACAATTGTATGTGCCCCCTTCCCTTTTCTAATTTTCTTTATTTTTGCATATTTGTCAGACAAAATGTACAAAAATGTGTGGGATATTTTGTGAAATGCAGTAAAAATGAGAATCTGTGATTTGTTTATGTACGTCACAATTATTTAATTTACAATTTTGATTGGACATGGGTACGTTTGGACAGGGGTAAAATAAGAGTGAAAAGTTTATAGAATATTCAAGCTACACAGTTTTGAAATATTCCACAATAAGCAAGTAAATTGGTGACAGGCACTTGTGTAAAAAAGAAAGATACCAAAGTCTCACTCCTTGCCAGCAAAGTGGCTCATCACTTAATAATTAAAATGATTAAAGTCTTGTCCACCGTACATTACATTGTGAAAAGATGTCCACCTCAGGCCACCCGTAGACATGCCGCTGTTTTAGTAACACAGAGAAATAAAACAATGTGCTACAATCATAATATTGCCATATTATAATATGGTCTTATGAATGTCCCATAAAGTTCTTAGCTATAGATGTATTAATTAAAAGTGTCTTTTAGATTTTTTTAAACACATTTCTTTTGTTGTTTTTTTTCATGATGTTTTTGCTCCTTCTCCTTCTGAAATACAAAAATCCTTATCTTTATGGCAGGATACACTTAAGTTGAGATGGTTATAAAACATAGGGCATTTGGTTCTCCCTATGTTAATAAATCAAGTTGGGTGCATTTTTGTGTTGACCCATAGATCCTACATTAGCAGTGCCTGGCAACTCCCCCATGAATACCATTCTAGCTCTTTCCAGTTGTGGAATCCTGTGGAATTTCCTTTCTAAATGAGCTGTCAATGTGCTGTCAAGGCTGACCACTCCTGGGAAGATTCAATAATTGTAATATCTTCCTTTTGGAGATAACAGCTCTTACATTCTTGCAGCAATTTATATAACCATAGGTCTGACTAGTCTAACTCTAGTCATTTTAGTGTAATTACCTAATAAAATTTTATTGATTGGTTGATTAAGTAACTAAATGTGTGATTATTATGTTTAAGTAACTAAATGTGTGATTATGTTTAATATGCAATAATAAAATACATCCGAAAGGGGTAAATACTTTTCATGGCACTGTATATAAAAATTAACAGCCTATGTTCCATTTTTGTATAAAATAACCAGTCTGTTGTTGTATGATGTTGCAATATTACTTGTTAATTTAGGCAAAGGTGTCTAATGCTTATTAAGGAAGAACCAGTGAGCCCAGATCTGCGCAGGCGCGGTGAGGATGTACCACCCAGCTCTTGTGAGGTGTGCGCTGAACCCCCCATTCTTTCTCTGTCTATGGTGCAATCAGTTCTAGATGGTCGAGGATCAGGCTCTGGAGAAAAGAAGTTTAAGAGTACCATGCTGAACAGGTTAGTAAAGTGGGAGATATATTTGATTAGAAAATGTTTGATATTATTGATAAATGATCTGATACTGTTTGTGTTTGGTGTGTGTGTGTGTGTGTGTGTGTGTGTGTGTGTGCTTTAGGCCAGAAACGGATGCTGTTGAAAATGTGGACTTAAGTTTTGAGGAGCTGCAGCAACTGCTAAGGAGCCACCAGCAAAGTATGGAGTCCAGCTCTGCAAATATAGATGTAAATACCACACACACACACATATACAGTATTAGATGATCTTTAATCTTTTTTTATTAGCTCTGGCTTACCCAGAGTAACCAGAAACATCATACGTGATGTATTTGGTTAAATGCTATAGCATTTGCCTTCTTTTTTTGAGGTTGTGAGTTTAAATTTTGATGCCGTAGATATTCATGATAGCCTGTCTGAGCAGCAAGGATGTAATTTAGTTCTCCACCAAATTTGATTACTTGCTTTTTAATACCCTGGTGCATGATTGGCAGCCTTTAAAGTAGAATTTAGTGGCTATCTGTTGTAAATATAATTTTAAGAAGCCAGTTGGTCCTCATCTTCCCACATTTGTAGCTGTCATGCAATGAAGCAAAACTAGCTTGTAAGTGTCTAAATAGAAAATAGATGGGGTACTACAATTAATTCAGAAAGTATTCAGACTTTGCACACTTTACTGTGTTGCATATTTGATTTTAATGGATAAAATTACCTATTAATTTTACGTATTATTATCAAGTGCATTTGGGTTATTCAGCAGTGATCCAAAGTACACAAGAAAGTTCACCTCTGAATGGCAAAAAGAAACAATGTATCCCATTTATATGCTTTAGCAAAACCTTAAATGGTCAATTCATGCTCAAAATCCACCACTGTAGCTAAAATCAAACAATTTTGCACAGAAAAGTGAGCCAAATTTCTCCCACTGTAATGTATAAAGACTTATTGCAAGTTAACACAGACGGACACATGGATGGATGGTGGGAAAGACTGTTGGTTAGTGGAATGAACAGAATGATAGATGTTTGGTAGAGTGACAATGTACTGAGTAACTGGCAAAAACGTTTCCGGTTTCTCTCTCATATCTTTGTTTACTGTGAACATTTCACAGGATTTTATTGTAATTTCAGTATAAAGATACTATATATAAGTTATAGTACAGTGTTTCCTTACTCACTATGTTATTTTCATTAAAAAAATAAAAAATACTTCTCTCTATTGTAGCCTTTCACATCGAGTTTGACTATGAATGAGTGGAACTTCACAGAGATCGATCCAAACCTCAAATCAGTGAGTGTCTCACTTATCTTTTAATAATCTTAAGGAGATTAACCTTTAGAAGTCTGTTGACCTTGGTGATCATTCTTATAGCAGAATCTGAAACAGACTTAAATGTAAAATGATGTTCCACCTCTTACTTGTTCTATGTTTTCTACCTGTGTGTTGTATGTGTAGGAGCTGGCTAACATCCTCATCCCTGCTGCTATGTCCCAGTACATGTTTCAGAGTCAGGAGGGAGAGGTGTACACTGCTGCTGAGGAACAGTGAGGACCCAATACTGCATCTGGCACAAGCTCTTCATGCCAGACCATCAGGTATCACCTTCTGGTTAATGTAATTTGTACTGTATAGCACTGATCCCAAATGACAGCAGTGCCTAGATTTGAATAAAAGAAGCACTCAGAAAAGTCAGACATTTACCAAACAAAATAACCACATAGGCATGATAATGATAAATATGCACATATAATAAACAGTAAAATTAACAATAAACAATTTAGTGTAAAACCTGTAAATGAATATTACATTGGTGTACTGTACTACTGGGGGGAAATTTCATTTACCTTGTGTGGTGGAGGAAATCGTGTGTGATCATATAGTGGGGACTCAGAGTATCTATTATTCTAAAGCACTGCTGGTGGCTACTGGAGCAGTGCTGGTGCATAACTAAGCACTAGAACTAGAAGTTATACAGTTATATAGTTACAGTTGCAAAGCAGTAAATGGTGAACTTTTTTTTATTGTTTCCTTTCTTACAGACAAACCATAATGGCTGCACAGCTCATGGATGGCAGATTGCCCCATGCCGATTCAACATGTATAACATCCAATGTGATTCAGGATATTGAATTGAAGTTTACATTTTACTGGTTATAGCTTCAAGTGGAATTTTATTATTAGTGGTGGATTACACAAGCACATCATCAAATTTAAATCCTTTTCAACTGAATGTAATTGTTTGCCACTGGAGACATGCTATAAAGTGAATATCTGTGAATATTATGAACAGCAAGAACGCTGCCAGTAACAGGACTCAAAGGCATTGAAAGAACTTGTGAGAATCATATGCAATAAGTATCATGCTGGTAGTCACTGAACAGCATGCGTGTGTGACATAATGAAGAGGGATACATTTGAATGCACTTTACTATGTGAGTTTGATATACTGATTTGAAGCTGAAACTGCACTTCTAATTTGTTGTGTAAACATACATTTATTTAATTATGCAAATTTTGGTGAAGCACAAGCTATATTTGGATTTAAATAAATATTTAGAGAAATATAAAAATAGAAATAGTTTACTACTATTATATTTGTATCAATGATAGAGGTCTATGGACAAAATAATGCTTTACAGTTTGGAAAGATTTAATCATGCACTGCTCTTCTACAATCAAAAGCAAAGACAGAATCTTTGTGCATTAAACCAATTTTTAACATTTTTTTTACTGATGTTGCATCATTGTTTATAAAATACATTTGGAGTTTAAAATGTATATTTGCATATTACACAGGCCAATTTGCATATTGCATAGGCCAGTGATAGCTCAGTGGTTAAGGTTCTGGACTGGTAAACAGAAGGTTGCCGGTTCAAGCCCCGCCACCACCAAGTTGCCACTGTTGGGTCCCTGAGCAAGGCCCTTAACCCTCAATTGCTCATCGTGTTCTGCTCATTGTGTAAGTCGCTTTGGATAAAAGCGTCTGCTAAATGCTGAAAATGTAAATGTAAATGTACACAATTATCCTTCTGTAACATAATGACTATGCTATGCCAAAATTGCTATGCCATACAAATGTACAGTGTATCACAAAAGTGAGTACACCCCTCACATTTCTGCAGATATTTAAGTATATCTTTTCATGGGACAACACTGACAAAATGAAACTTTGACACAATGAAAAGTAGTCTGTGTGCAGCTTATATAACAGTGTAAATTTATTCTTCCCTCAAAATAACTCAATATACAGCCATTAATGTCTAAACCACCGGCAACAAAAGTGAGTACACCCCTTAGTGAAAGTTCCTGAAGTGTCAATATTTTGTGTGGCCACCATTATTTCCCAGAACTGCCTTAACTCTCCTGGGCATGGAGTTTACCAGAGCTTCACAGGTTGCCACTGGAATGCTTTTCCACTCCTCCATGACGACATCACGGAGCTGGCGGATATTCGAGACTTTGCGCTCCTCCACCTTCCGCTTGAGGATGCCCCAAAGATGTTCTATTGGGTTTAGGTCTGGAGACATGCTTGGCCAGTCCATCACCTTTACCCTCAGCCTCTTCAATAAAGCAGTGGTCGTCTTAGAGGTGTGTTTGGGGTCATTATCATGCTGGAACACTGCCCTGCGACCCAGTTTCCGGAGGGAGGGGATCATGCTCTGCTTCAGTATTTCACAGTACATATTGGAGTTCATGTGTCCCTCAATGAAATGTAACTCCCCAACACCTGCTGCACTCATGCAGCCCCAGACCATGGCATTCCCACCACCATGCTTGACTGTAGGCATGACACACTTATCTTTGTACTCCTCACCTGATTGCCGCCACACATGCTCGAGACCATCTGAACCAAACAAATTAATCTTGGTCTCATCAGACCATAGGACATGGTTCCAGTAATCCATGTCCTTTGTTGACATGTCTTCAGCAAACTGTTTGCGGGCTTTCTTGTGTAGAGACTTCAGAAGAGGCTTCCTTCTGGGGTGACGGCCATGCAGACCAATTTGATGTAGTGTGCGGCGTATGGTCTGAGCACTGACAGGCTGACCCCCCACCTTTTCAATCTCTGCAGCAATGCTGACAGCACTCCTGCGCCTATCTTTCAAAGACAGCAGTTGGATGTGATGCTGAGCACGTGCACTCAGCTTCTTTGGACGACCGACGCGAGGTCTGTTCTGAGTGGACCCTGCTCTTTTAAAACGCTGGATGATCTTGGCCACTGTGCTGCAGCTCAGTTTCAGGGTGTTGGCAATCTTCTTGTAGCCTTGGCCATCTTCATGTAGCGCAACAATTCGTCTTTTAAGATCCTCAGAGAGTTCTTTGCCATGAGGTGCCATGTTGGAACTTTCAGTGACCAGTATGAGAGAGTGTGAGAGCTGTACTACTAAATTGAACGCACCTGCTCCCTATGCACACCTGAGACCTAGTAACACTAACGAGTCACATGACATTTTGGAGGGAAAATGACAAGCAGTGCTCAATTTGGACATTTAGGGGTGTAGTCTCTTAGGGGTGTACTCACTTTTGTTGCCGGTGGTTTAGACATTAATGGCTGTATATTGAGTTATTTTGAGGGAAGAATAAATTTACACTGTTATATAAGCTGCACACAGACTACTTTTCATTGTGTCAAAGTGTCATTTTGTCAGTGTTGTCCCATGAAAAGATATACTTAAATATCTGCAGAAATGTGAGGGGTGTACTCACTTTTGTGATACACTGTATGTATTCTGTTGATTTAATGCGCTGATACATTTGCTTGGTGGTACTTGTGAAAATAAGCTTGCTTTAAATACTTTAGCTTGTTGCCCTAGTTTGATAAGTTTGTGCTTTTAATGGGCATTTCAAGTAACCAAAAAAGAATGCTTATGATTAAAGATCCTAAGAAGGCCTGGGATAGTGTGCCACAGACACATTAATCCAAATCTCACTGTCAATTACCTAATGTTATATCTACAGTCAAATATGGTAGTGATAGTTTAAGTGTGGAGACACTGCTCCATCAGAATCTTACCTTGCAATTAACATTCTAATTATTTCTAAAGTTATTCTGTTAAGGTCAGGTCTTTTTGCAGGCCAGGTCATCAAACCATATCTTGATGGATCTCACTTTGTGCACTGGGGAAATCTGTAAAGGAATTTGTGATTTGTTCATTTGTTTTCAGTGGTCATGTTTACAAAAATATACTGTATGTCCATGTATACACCTCAGTCGGAGTACACTAGTCCGACTTAGGCCAATTTGAATGAAGTGGGTAATCCTTTGAATAATCTGTTAAATAAAAAAATGATCATGTAAACACCAGTATCCCATTACTATTCCCATCGGAAAGTCTGTTCTGTGCATGTACATTGGCCTTATTTTCCTGAATTTGCCGTAATTTTAAAGCAATTAAAAACACAAACACACCAACTGAAAACTCAGATAACATACTGCTGCTCCTACAGATTACTTGTAGTGGGTATGTAATCGTAGATTTTCATCAGATTAAATAAAGTGTACATATAAACACCTCAGTCTTAATCTATTACCAGAATTAATACAATCAGATTGGAGGAAAATCTTTGCCAACATAGCCTCTAATCAGTGTGATTGTCTGTTGTAGGTATAAACTAGGGCAGTCGTTAATTGAGTTAATTAACGCGATTAACATGTTAAAATTTTAATCGTGATTAAAAAAATGTATTGAGATTAAAATTTTTAATCAAACTATTTTTATTGAGCTGTGTTTGTGCCACGTAAATATGTGTCTTTGTTTTCATTTGCGCTGCTTTAACACAGCAATATTGTGTTTATACTGTATAGAGATAACACCGGTCTTTTCCAGTTTGACCGGTCCATGACATTAACTCAACCGCTCACCTCACTGCCATCCCCCCCCCCCCCATTGGCTGCACTCGCCAGGTAATTACTATTGTCTTACAATATTTTCGTTAAGTAAAATTAAAATAACTAAAACTGTGCATTAAAAATACCAGAGGCAGGAATTTGGACTTGAAGTGTAACTTCTGAGTGACTTAATTCATTCTGATCAGCTATCAGTATATGCAATTTGTTGATGGAGCCCAAAATTATTTTTTGCACTGGGGCCCATGAGCTCCTAGTTACGCCACTGGTGTTGCATCTAGAAATGGTTCATATTATGAGCGCCTGTTTTCAGTGGCAGGGTTATGAACAGGAAAAATCCTCACTTTTGCTCACTAATGTGAACAGACATTTTAAATAAATAACTGGCTGAAAGATGGGTAGCTGTTAACAACTCTATATAGGCATTGGCTGGCTTTCTAAAAAATAATTTAGATTTAAAAATTTTATCATAATTTTTTATTGGTAAACATGTTCTTGCAATAAAAATGTGTATAACTGTTCAAATAGTGCTTTGTTATTTTTGCACGCGATTAATTGCAATTAATCTCGATTAATTTGGTTCTTCAATTGCGATTAATCTCGATTAAAATTTTTAGTCGCGTGACAGCCCTAGTATAAACAAATTTAAAATTTGATGCCTGCAACACATTTAAAAAAGATGAAACAGACATGTTTACCACTGTGTTATAGCACTTTTTCTTTTAATTACACTTTATATTCATTTGGAAAATGAAGACACTAACTGTTGCAGTTTTGCAAATATATTTTGTACCTATTCTTGCTTGATACATTAGCTGTTTAAAAGCTGTTGTCTGATTGTCCTCCTCGTGTCCTCTTTCGATAGGAGACCAATTTGGTCTACAGGTAGGCCACTCAAGCAGATGCAGTGCATCAAAGCCACACTGATGCAGTGGTGGACTTTGTTAAGTGATGTGTGTTAACTGTTTTCTGAAAGCACTCATTAGCCCATGTGGCTATATTTAACAGTAGCATGATGTTTCATGCAGTGCAATCTTTTTACAGCTTAATGTACGATCAAGAAAGTTACCTGTGTTCTGGCATTGACAAATCTTTTTTACCTGAAGTTTGGTGCAAAGTGATGTATATATCAAAAATGTTGGCTTTTGTAGTCTGCACACGCTATTCTTTGCGTGTTTTTGCACTTCTATTGAAAATGCCCAAGCACAAATGAAAATTCACAGTTGAATTACTGAAAGAAAACCTGTGTTTTTGTCTCAGTCAGGATCCTTGGGAAGCAGAATGCATGACCTGATCCTCTGGACCAAGTGTCCTCTTGAAAACCAAAATGTGGTCACCCCAATAAGTATAAATCAGTGCATTTTGCAGTATGTAATAGTGGTATACACAAGGACGGATTAAGGATAGTCTGGGCCCCTGGGCAAAGAGTTTTGCTTGTCTTAAATTTAAATAATTGCTAAATTGCTAAATTAATTTGTGTCTCTGCGCTTAAGAGAAATTGAGCATAATAATTTTGAAACAATACAAATTCAGAAACATTAAGTAAGGGCCTGAATCGCATATTTGCAACAAAACGTCTGTTATGAAATATGGTAGCTTGCCTGGCAATTTGTAGGTCCCTAGAAAGTCAAGGAGCCATGGTAAACGACTTCTATGGAAGTGATCAAGGGCCCTCTAATGGTATGCCCTGCTCTTCTCTAGGGCCCCCTGGTAGGGGCTCTCATAACCAGGGCCCTCTAAAAATATGCCCCCCTCTTTCCTAGGACCCCTAATAGCCAGAAGTCGAAGTCAGAGCAGTGCCACAACGCCTCATCCATTTTCATAAGGGGCCCAAAAGCATGGCTAGGGCCCCCAAAAGCATGGCTAGGGCCCAAAAGCATGGCTAGGGGCCCCAAAAGCATGGCTAGGGGCCCCAAGAGGCCCTGGGGTCAAAGTCCCTAATAGTCAGAGGATCCTTAAAATGGAGGGCCCTCGGAAATAAAAATATATTATATCATAAATGTTGATAGGCATCGCAAAATGTTTTGGGCCAGGGCCCCCCCGGGGCCCCCTGACCTCAAGGGCCCCTGGGCGCTGGCCCCACTGGCCCGGTCAGTAATCCAGCCATGGGTATACACCATGTTGTCTAAATTTCATACTGGTGAGGTATTCAGTATATACTTATAGCATGTATCATACTGTTTGCAGTATATGCTGATGCAATTTATATACACTGATCAGCCATAACAATAAAACCACCTCCTTGTTTCTACACTCACTGTCCATTTTATCAGCTCCACTTACCATATAGAAGCACTTTGTAGTTCTACAATTACTGACTGTAGTCCATCTGTTTCTCTACATACCTTTTAACCTGCTTTTACTCTGTTCTTCAGTAGTCAGGACCCCCACAGGACCACCACAGAACAGGTATTATTTAGGTGGTGGATGATTCTCAGCACTGCAGTGACACTGACATGGTGGTGGTGTGTTAGTGTGTGTTGTGCTGGTATGGGTGGATCGGACACAGCAGCGCTGCTAGAGTTTTTAAATACCGTGTCCACTCACTGTCCACTCTATTAGACACTCCTACCTAATTGGTCCACCTTGGAGATGTAAAGTCAGAGACGATCGATCATCTATTGCTGCTGTTTGAGTTGGTCATCTTCTAGATCTTCATCAGTGGTCACAGGACGCTGCCCACAGGGTTTGTGGACTATTCTCAGTCCAGCAGTGACAGTGAGGTGTTTAAAAACTCCATCAGCATTGCTGTGTCTTATCCACTCATACCAGCACAACACACACTAACACACCACCACCATGTCAGTGTCACTGCAGTGCTGAGAATGATCCACCACCCAAATAATACCTGCTCTGTAGTGGTACTGAGAGAGTCCTGACCATTGAAGAACAGCATGAAAGGGGGCTAACAAAGCGTGCAGAGAAACAGATGGACTACAGTCAGTAATTGTAGAACTATAAAGTGCTTCTACATGGTAAGTAAGTGGAGCTGATAAAATGGACAGTGAGTGTAGAAACAAGGAGGTGGTTTTAATGTTATGGCTGATCGGTGTATGTGTGTATATCCTGCTGTCACATGTGGGTCATTCTATAATTTGGGGTACATTTCACATCACCAAAAAAGTACAAAAACAATGTTCTCTCTCAATAGAACAATCAGTGGTTTAAGTTAATATATTCCTTTAGTGTAACATATCCACTATTTGCAAAGCTTAAACATTAATTTTTTTTATTTTTATTTTAAAGGGACAGTAGATGTAGACTACTAGGTAACTTAGTTGACAGGTAACATAGTTGACAATTTCCCTATTTTGACCCATAACTTCAGTGGTAGACCTTGCCTGGCTGACCACATGTCATTTCTTGAACAGAATAATGTCTAATTTGAACATACTGTACATTTGAATTAAAATTATAAAAAAATTGTAACCATAACAATGTATGTAACATAGTTGACGGTCAATTAATATACTCATTGACAATGTTCTATTATAGATAAAATATTTACAAAAAATAAGAGGACATTCACCACAGTTTGTTCAATATACCCTCCACAGAGAAAAATTATATAATGTAATGCTGGTCACATAGTTTTAGAACAAACCATTTTTGAGTTACTGAGTGGAGTTCTGTTAGTAACATAGATGACAGAACTTTTGCGGACATTAATAAATAAAGATATTTAAATTATTTAAAAGAGAAACTCAATTTAAAAAATATTATTTTTCTTTAGTATTTAAAGTTTTAAAATAAATAATAAAATAGATGTTGTTGCCCTTAATGATTTTATTCATTATTTTAAAACCAAGGCACCCTCAACTTAAAAAACAGACACAGCAAAAACTGTTCATTTAGGAACATCATGACAAATTTCAAGCTAAATGAAGAATAGGATGCACATAATGTTTTTGTGATATTACAACATGTTTTCCATTAATATGTAAAATATGACATTTTTAAAGAAAATAGTTAAAATACATATAATTATTA
Organism: Trichomycterus rosablanca; assembly: GCF_030014385.1. NCBI lineage: Eukaryota > Metazoa > Chordata > Actinopteri > Siluriformes > Trichomycteridae > Trichomycterus > Trichomycterus rosablanca. Next base: position 20,866,952 of record NC_085998.1, on the reverse strand, counting down.
TCATTGGACATGGAATGTACCCCAAATTATACAGTACAGTAGAATGACTCATGTACTATTAACTGGTGCAACGTGTAGTGGTCAGTATGTAGTATGTATGTACTGGTCACTGATGCAGTATGTAGTAGACAGAATATACTAGTGCAGTGTTTTGAGCAGCTCTCCCTCATTTAATAAAGCAATAAGCCACGAGAGGCCGTGCATTACTGTGATTTTAGCACGGGGATGACGTTTTTGGCACGACGCGAAGCGGAGTGCCTAAAACTTCTTTCCCCGTGCTAAAATCATAACAGTAATGCACGGTCTCGAGTGGCTTATTGCTTTTATAAAACGGCGGTCAACATAAAATATAATAAATACAACAATGTTTAATTCATAAATGTATTTATTGTGTATAAACTTACAATAAAGTATTCTTCCGCGACGCAAAATAGTTCGATTAACAGTGTTGCTAGGCAACATGAGGGCGAAAATAACATTAAATTTTTCTATTCAGTGGCGTATTAATATGGAATGATGTGAGGTGGTCATAGGTGTGCGTTTATCGGGGATTTTACAACGGCTTCGAACGCGGCTCAGCCAATCAGATTTTAGGACCGGAACTATCCGTTTTATAACACACCTTAAGTCAGTAAGCGTGTTACACATGTTAGAATGGCAGCGTACATCTAGAAGCCATTTTGAACACAGCCCAACTCTCTGTTTCCATGGAGTTGGCTAACGTAAACCATGGCACATTGTCGTAATGTAGGAACTGACATACACAGTCACCGGATATGGTTTTACGACAAACGGCAGTGTTTTGTCTCGTTTAGTAGCTTACTCGTTTTGTTGTATTGAATTGTGAATAAAGCAGTCAGAACTCTGGTTAGTTGTATTTAAATCATTTGTTTATAGTAGAAATAATGTCAGTGGTTCCTCCGAATCGCTCATCTACTGGCTGGCCGCGTGGAGTAAATCAGTTTGGTAATAAATACATCACTTCCCCCGCCAAACCGCTCACACTGGAGAGAACCATTAACCTGTGAGTAAACTTAACCCGCTTTATTATTCAGGCAGACTGGAAATGTGTGCTGGATTCTGTACAGATCTTATTATTGCTTTCTCAAGTTTCTGTGTGCGAACTACTTCATTGTTACTGGTTAACTAAGACCACAAGCTTAGCATAGCAATTAGCCCAACATGCTATCCAGCATTCACTGTACTGCTCTAGCGAGTGTATTTGTTATTTATTTAGTATTTGCGTTTGTCAGTTTATCTACTACAGTATACACCAGTATGTATGCACCAGTCTGTATGCTCCCGTTTATAATGCATACTACAGTATACACCAGTCTGTACTGCATACTACAGTATACACCAGTCTATACTGCATACTACAGTATACACCAGTCTATATGCACCAGTCTATACTGCATACTACAGTATACACCAGTCTATATGCTCCCGTTTATACTGCACACTACAGTATGCACCAGTCTATACTGCATACTACAGTATGCACCAGTCTATATGCTCCCGTTTATACTGCATACTACAGTATACACCAGTCTGTATGCACCAGTCTATACTGCATACTACAGTATACACCAGTCTGTATGCACCAGTCTATACTGCATACTACAGTATACACCAGTCTATATGCACCAGTCTATACTGCATACTACAGTATACACCAGTCTATATGCTCCCGTTTATACTGCACACTACAGTATGCACCAGTCTGTACTGCATACTACAGTATACACCAGTCTGTATGCACCAGTCTATACTGCATACTTCAGTATACACCAGTCTATATACACCAGTCTGTATGCACCAGTCTGTACTGCATACTACAGTATACACCAGTCTGTATGCACCAGTCTATACTGCATACTTCAGTATACACCAGTCTATATACACCAATCTGTATGCACCAGTCTGTATGCACCAGTCTATACTACATACTACAGTATACACCAGTCTGTATGCACCAGTCTATACTGCATACTTCAGTATACACCAGTCTGTATGCACCAGTCTATACTACATACTACAGTATACACCAGTCTGTATGCACCAGTCTATACTGCATACTTCAGTATACACCAGTCTATATACACCAATCTGTATGCACCAGTCTATACTACATACTACAGTATACACCAGTCTGTATGCACCAGTCTATACTGCATACTTCAGTATACACCAGTCTGTATGCACCAGTCTGTATGCACCAGTCTATACTACATACTACAGTATACACCAGTCTGTATGCACCAGTCTATACTGCATACTTCAGTATACACCAGTCTATATACACCAGTCTGTATGCACCAGTCTGTACTGCATACTACAGTATACACCAGTCTATATACACCAGTCTGTATGCACCAGTCTATACAGTCTATACAACAAAGAAATCATAATCGAGAATTTTTGGTAAAATCGCCCATCCCTAGTATGCACCAGTCTATACTGCATACTACAGAATGCACCAGTCTATACTGCATACTACAGAATGCACCAGTCTATACTGCATACTACAGAATGCACCAGTCTATACTGCATACTACAGAATGCCCCAGTCTGTACTGCACACTACAGTATGCACCAGTCTATATATAGTTTGGAAAGGCACACCTGGGTCTATAAAGACAAAGCAGTCAGTTTGGGGGCAAGAACTAGATCAGTGCAAGGATATACGTATACCAATATCTAAGGCATTGGGCATTTCCAGCATGATAGTGGCTTTAATTTTAAAATGGAAGAAGCTTGGCACAACCTTGAACTTTTCTCTAGTTAACTATGGTTAGATTGGGAATCTGGCCAAGAAGGGCGCTGGATAGGTATGAAAGAACACAATGGTCACTCTGAAAGAGCTTTAGAGTGCTGTGCTGACATACCCACTCTGCTGCCATCAATAAACCAGGCCACTATGTCAAAGTGGCACGATATCTCTGGTCTGATAAGATGAAAACCGAGCCACATTGGCACTATGTCTATTGAAGAAAGGGCATAACCTAATACCTTACAATTCATATGAACACAAAATGCATTTCAAATTATTTTCAAAGAAGCTTGTGGTTAACTCTTGTGTCATAAACCATGACTAATATTGTTACTGTCAGACTATCAGGTCCTGTCTGTACATTTCTGGTAACTGTTGCAATATGCCAGTTATCATTTGGTGTACCACATAGTCATGTAGTCTTCTGGTAATGTTGCATAGTTGTACTCAACCAGTTTTGTGTTGACATTGTACTGTTTTGTTTGTCTTTGTTTTCTGCATTTTGAAATCTACTTACATTTCTCAATATTTGAAATCAGAATATTGACCTGTTTTGGAATTGATTTAAGTCCCTGCCTTTCATGCTGTGTATTACTTTTTGTTTTATTCCACCTAGATATCCCTTAACTAATTACACATTCGGCACAAAAGAGCCTCTCTATGAAAAAGACAGCTCGGTGGCCGCCAGGTTCCAGCGCATGCGGGAAGAGTTTGAGAAGATCGGAATGAGGCGAACGGTGGAGGGAGTGCTCATCGTACATGAACACAGACTGCCCCATGTCCTACTGCTGCAACTGGGAACTACATTCTTTAAGCTGTAAGTCAGCAATGTTTACCAAGTTTACTAAAATCCGGTTTAGGATGTGATTTATTTTGGAAGAGCACTAATACTCGTATTATACTTATTATTGTGCCAATATCAAAACCTGACAATCAGAGAACATTAAGGTTTGTACAGTTCTGTCAGGGTTATTGCAGTTAATAAATAATAACAGTCCCCCTAAGCTACAAATACAGTATTAAATAGTTAACTTGTATCCTGGTGCAGCCAAAACAACCTGGCGCTAAATGCTCAGATGACAGTGGAGATGGTCGTACACTTTGGAAAATATGCAGGCCCAGTTACTTCCTTTACCCTGGTGACTACCCACTTGACACTGAATTTCTTTTGCTTCTTGGGCACCAAGTGGGAGCAGAACATCACCTCTATCAGCACAGCTTTGTACTTTCTATGGCAACTTAATAAGTTTAATTTGCCAGCATCGATGATTAAGCATTTCTACACTGACGCCACTGAGTCCACACCGACCTCCTCCTTCACCATCTGGTATGCCACTGCTACTGCCAAGGACAAAAGCAGACTGGAATGCATTATTTGCTCTGCTAAAATGGTGATTGGCTGCAACCTACCATCCCTCCATTCTAGGATCATAGAATGGCTTTATTTGTCATATATACATATACAGGTGTGCAGTACAAGGACATTCTTTTTTCGCATATCCCAGCTTATTTGGAAGCTGGGGTCAGAGCGTAGGTGCAGACAGGGTTAAGGGCCTTGCTCAAGGATCCTGTAGTGGCTGAATGGCAGAGCTGGGATTCAACTCTGAACCTTTTGATTGATGACCCAAAGCTCTACCCACTAGGCTACCACTGTCCCTATCATGACTGACCCTCTCACACACTGACTTTAATTTACACTAACTTTAGCTGTTTAACTAAATTATAAACTTGTGAAAATTAAACTTTGCCCTGTGTTTTATATTGTAATGTGGCTCTATATGCTTGTTGATTATTGACTAAAAGAAATTGGCAGCATTTGTATTCCTAGTATGTATTATGAGAAAATTGTCACATTGATGCTGGTATACTTACAATCACTAATCCAAAATGTTTTTTTATTTATATTATTTAATTTTAAAAGACCTATGTCTTACTTGAATACCAAATATAGTAATGCAACACTAAGATAAAGAAAGAGAACATTAGAAGCATCACTGTTCAATTCTTTATCCCCCCCCAGCCCTGGAGGAGAGTTAAACCCAGCAGAGGATGAGGTAGAGGGCTTAAAGCGACTGATGACTGAGGTATTGCTTTCTCTAAAGTTTTCTTTCTGACAATAAGCAGTTTTAATATAAACTTCCTGTACATAACAGATTTTTGTTATGGGGAACTATTTCTTGGGCTGTGTTCGAAATCGCATACTTAAACAGTACGTACTAAATTTAAGGCAGTACGCACTGCTCGGCCGGTAAAGCAGTACGCTCTTTCAGTAAGCAAGTGTGCAGTATGCACACAACCACAGACGTACTACGTCCGCCATCTTACCAGCATCACGTGATGCATGGCATCACATCGCAAATTATGAGATTAATTATCGGCCTGCAAGTGTGCTGTGTTTGCATACTCAAAAATAGCTGCCCGTGCAATAGGTCATCCGGGCTCTTTTCGCAAACTGTTTAATGAATACTACGTATTCGGACACACTACCCACTCTCGCGTACTGTTCAGTATGGAAGTATGCGATTTCAGACACAGTGTTAGTCTCTGTTTGTCACAACAACTGTTTTAGAAAACACTGGCTGCAGGTTGTCTTTATTTAAGCAACGAATTGTCTTTGTAATGCACCAGTTGAGTTCACTGAATAATTTGTGCTTCGGCTAGATTTTGGGACGTCAAGATGGAGTGAAGCAGGAATGGGTTATTGATGACTGCATTGGAAACTGGTGGAGACCAAATTTTGAACCACCACAGGTTTGTTATCTGTCCCCAAGTCCTACATGACACAAGTGAATATTAAGAGCACTAAGGCCCTATCTGGAAAATTATTGTTTTATATGGATTACATTTACAGTATGAGAAAGTCATGTCTTTATTTTTGCATTTGTGTTGGATATCTGTAGTACCCCTACATTCCAGCCCACACCACTAAGCCCAAGGAACATAAGAAGCTTTTCTTGGTCCAACTACAGGAGAAAGGTAAGACCCGAAATAATGATTTAAAAATCATTTTAAAATGTACTAATATAGCGTTTGTAATGAATGTGCGGTCGTTTGCAGCATTGTTTGCTGTACCGAAGAACTACAAGCTGGTAGCAGCCCCCTTGTTTGAGCTTTATGACAATGCTCCTGGGTATGGACCTATTATATCCAGCCTCCCTCAACTACTGAGCAGGTGGGATATTATAAAGGTTTGTTATGAACAGTTGACATTATCGATGTATCTAATATATAATATATAATATTAGATAAAGACTAATAAATGGTCTGTTCTGGTGTAATTCAGATTTACTTCTAGAAATAGATGGACAATTATAACTGTATAGATTAAAACGGTCCGTTTCCAACTGGAAACACTGGGTGCAAAGCTGGAACACCATGGACAGGGCGTCAATCCTTTGCTGGGCTTTGTCCATTTCCCTTCTATCAAACATAGTCAGTTCAAATCTGAATCCCAAGGATGGTGGGCTAGCATGATATTAATTAAAGAATATTAATATATACACTTAACTGCTAGTGGAATTAGGGCATCTGACCATGGACTTGTTGGACATTCCATTTTGAAACCATATCAGCCGCCAGTCTTAAGGATAGGCTTTCCAAAACATTTTGCAGCTTATCTGTGGAAGTGCCTATTCAAAGGATTAATTGTAAAGAAAGGCACTGATGTTGGATAAGAAAGCTTGGCTCGCAAGTAAAGTTCTAAGTTTAATTTAACCCTTTAAAGCCTGAACCACCAAAACATTACCCAAAAATTGGAGTGTGTTTTTGATCTACTGTGAAATACAAAAAAAAAAAAAAATTTATTAAGAGTACTGATGATGTAGAGGTTTCTAAAACTCATGTATCAAATATGATACGCTTGGCGTTATAGGGTTAAAAGTGTTTAACAGGGTTCAGGTCAGGTTTTATTCTGAGTCATGTCTTTATTTGCATGGTTTTGTGCACAGCCGTAATTTTTTATTGGAACAAAATACAGTCTTCCGTAAACTGTTGCCTTAAAAAGATAGAAGTAAATAACTTACTTTTAATAATTGATTTTAAACACCTGTTTAGCAATAAGTGTTTGTTAATGTTAAATTAGTAATAGCAGCTTTTTTATTTTATTTATTTAACCTTTATTTAACCAGGCAAGTCATTAAGAACTGCTTATATTTACAATGGCGGCCTGGCTTGATGGAAGCCTAGTCATCTTAGCCATTTAAGCATGCCATTAAGCTTTTTTACAATCTAATTTGCCAGGTTTTAATGTTTTATTTTATAAAATTTTATTGCCTGTGATTTATGTAATAAGAGCCAGACAATAGCAATTTTATGTAGGTAAGTTAATCACATAGCTTATAGGCTGACGATTTATTTATTTATCTGCAGTATATGCTCCATAGTAACGACTTGCCCTATATTTGCAATGTAGTTGTGTTTCTCACACTTAAATATGATTCCCTTTCAGAAATTTTGAAAATGAGAAATTATAAATCCGCTAATGGCAGACCATGCTTGGTACAAAATGTGTAAAGGAATCTGGCATTTTTTATCATGTACCCCATTTAGATATTTAATTATTCAGACAAATAATGCTTGATTATTTAAAACCATATCTTAACTGTTTTTAAAACATTTGGTGGCATTTTTTTTTTACATTTGAAGTGATGCACTTCTGTCCATGTGCTTGACCTATCACTAATAGTTCCAACTGTTTCTCCATGCTATACAGGTTTAACTTCATCTACAACTGATGAGCACACAGACTGCAAGGCTGTCTCTGTGAGTGCAGTCAAAACACGTCATAGATGAGTGGATTAGAGAAGGTGGTCACCACCCTGTAAACAGAAGGAAATGACCCCCTTCCCCTAAGCCTCGTTTTGAAATAGAATTGTTTTGGGTTTTTTGTCCATCTACATTGTGTCTTCACAACTGCATTGTAATTTTAGTCTTAAATAGCTGAAATAGCTAGACTTTGACTTTTATGTTCATTAAGGAGTGTATGCAGTGACTTTGGTAAATATCCTGTTTTTGTTTTTTGTTTTTCTTTTAAATTTTTAATGTTTGCCATTCATTTTTATAATAAACTGCAATAAGAAATGGTCTGATTTTCTAAAATTGTTAAAGAGTGGAGAATCGAATATGACTACTGTATGAAAAAACAGAATGGGCACTGTCAAAATTTCGCTTGGTTAACTTTTACATTTATACTTATCCTGGACCTCACAAAAAAGAATCAACTAACCCACTACTATATAAGCAACATTTCATGGAAATTAAAAATAGACTTACCTCTCACATTCCCATCTACACAGACGGGTCCAAGACAAATCAAGGAGTCACTTCTGCCATAGCAATCGGCCAGTTTAGCCTAGGAATCAAAATTCCAAACCACTGCTCCATCTTCACAGCAGAGGCTCGAGCCATACAACTAGCCTTAGACAACATCCAAGATAACCAGCAAAAAGATTGGGAAACATATATGTACCACCAACAAACACTACGAGATTCACCTACCATAAAAACAGATAGAGCTCAATATCCCAAAAAACGATGGGAACAAATTATTTACACAAGATGCTGCATAGGACACACCAAATTGACCCATACCTACCTACTAAAAGGAAACCAGACCCCCACTTGCCCCCCTCTGTGGATCAAGAACTTCCATCAAACACATTCTCTATTCTACCATTCAGACAACTACAAGGGAAAAAACTGCTTACATTCCTGGAAGCACTAGCACTTAAAAACATCATATAACTTATGAAAAAACTAACTCTACACCCTTATAGTCACACATACACTCTAACCACTATACATACAGAAAGAAAAAAAAGCAAATCGACCCCTTACTGGACGTTTAAAGACTAAATCTACTATCCAGCCATGACAATAGCCGTAGCTGACATGATGTTAAGAATTAAACAAACAAACATTTATACTTAACATAATCGGTAAACTGCCACAACGAATACATGTAACAGCATTATCATGCACATTAACAATCTGCTCACATCTCATTTCTGCAGTTATGATTTTATTTGAATTGGTCATTTTAATGACTTTACAAAAGCTGCCTCCCAAACCCTACACTACCATAGCAAAGTGCCTTAGAAATCAATTTCATTAAAATAAGAGGGCATGATAAAAAATTTTTGATCTTATGCATCATATTACCTTACAACACACTTACTGAACAAAAAAAGCTTTATTAAGGCCATCAAAAAAGATACTGTCAAACTAGATCTAGGTCAGACAAACCCTCTGAACAACAAACAAATGTAGATGGTGATTTTGTTACAATGAATTATCTGATGCCTTTCGTCTCAATGACTGTAACTGGTCATGGAATGAACATATACAAAACTGAATTATAATGAACTATTATACAGAAATGACCTTCGTGGAAGATTTTTATGATAACAAATAGTTTGTAACATAATTTAAGAGTCCCCAGCTAAGTGGCAGCATGTCTGTTAAGACTACTGGAACTTTTCTGCTCAGATTATAAGCAGTTTGTGTGCTGTAATTCCAACAAAGCATAATAGCCTTGTAACTGTTGCATTTAAATCATTTCTTTGACATTCTTACACAAAGTGGCTTGAATTGCTTTTGTTTTTGTATTATTTTTTCAGTCATGTACATAGTCAGGTTGGTGTTTGCTTAAGTCCTTAGTTAAATGATTTGTTGATGGTCATGATGACCTAGGATGTTTCTCTTTCTGTTTCTGTTTGTCAAGAAATTGACATGAAATGACAGGAAACTGGCCAAGCACATGAGAGTCTTCTATAGAAAGTAATTATTAAATACTAATATTGCAGAAACAAACTTTAAGTTGACATAAACTATAAGGACAAAAGTATCGGGATGCACCCCTTAATCAATGAATTCAGGGATTTCATTCAGTCCAGTTGCCACAAGTGTGTAAAGCGCTTACTGAATTTGAGTGTAGTTCTGTAATAGGATGCTATCGTTACAACCAGTCAGTCTGTGAAATTTTCCCATGTGTATATATATTCAGCAATCGACCGTGAGTGTTATTATGAAAGTGGAAGGAAACCACAGTGACTCAGCCACAAACTAGCAAACAAAATTACCCAGCTTGGTTACCGAGTGCTGAGGTGCATAGTGCATACAAGTCACCAGTGCGGTGTTGACTTAATAAACCTCCTCAGGCATTAACGTGAGCACAAAAATGTAGCGCAAATAAGTGGTAGATGCTTTACTGTCCCAACTTTTTTGGAATGTGTTGCAGGCCTGAAATGCAGGAATGGATGTTTATTAATAAATGAAATAAAGTTGACCAGACAAAACATGAAATATCTCAGGTTCACCCTGTCTGCAATTAAATAAAAGTCAAAGTAAATGTAAGAAACTCTGTGTTTTATTACAACCCCAAATCAGATAGTGTTTCTTACATTTACTTTGATTTTTATTTGATTGCAGACAGTTTGCACCCAAGATATTTCATGTTTTGTCTGCTCAACTTCATTTCATTTATTAATATACCTTCATTCCTGCATTTCAGGTCTGCAACACACTTCAAAAAAAGTTGGGACGGGGCAATTTAGGGCTAGTAATGAGGTGAAAAAACTTAATAATGATGTGATTCCAAACAGGTGATGTCAACAGGTGATTGTAATCATAGTTTGCTACAAAAGCAGCATCCAGGAAAGGCTGAGTCTTTGATGAGCAAAGATGATCAGAGGATCTCCAGTTTATCCACAAATGCATGAAAAAATTACTGAAATGTTTAAAAACAATGAACCTCAAAGAAAGATTAGAAGGGATTTGCATATTTCTCCCTCTACAGTGCATAATATCATTAAACTATTCAAGGAATCGGGAGGAATTTCAGTGTGTAAAGGCCAAGGGTGCAAGCTTAAGCTGAACGCCCGTGATCTTCCATCCCTCAGATGGCACTGCATCAAGAACCGCCACTCAACAATAGCTGATATAACCACATGGGTGAGGGATTACTTTGGCAAACCTTTGTTAAGCTCTATAATACAGAGTTACATGCACAAAATCCACTTAAAACTTTACTGTGCAAAAAATAAGCCTTATGTTAACCATGTCCAGAAGCTGCGTTGACTTCTCTGGGCTTGGAGGCATCTAGGATGGACCATCACACAGTAGAAATGTGTATTGTGGTCAGATGAATCAGCATTCCAGGTCTTTTTTGGAAAAAATGGACACTGTGCTCCGGATCAAAGACGAAAAGGACCATCCAGACTGTTATCAGCAACAAGTCTAAAAGCCAGGGTCTGTCATGGTATGGGGCTGTGTCAGTGCCCTTGGCAAAGGTCATTTACACTTCTGTGATGACAGCATTAATGCAGAAAAGTACATTGAGATCTTAGCGCAACATATGCTGCCTTCAAGACGTCATCTTTTCCAGGGACGTTCACGCATTTTTCAACAAGACACAAAACCACATGCTGCACACATTACAAACGCATGGCTGAGGAAGAAGAGGGTACGGGTACTGGACTGGCCTGCCTGCAAAGAATGTGTCCTGATCTGTCCCCAACAGAGAATGTGTGGAGAATTTTGAAACAAAAAATGCGACAATGACGACCCCGTACTGTTGCACATCTTAAGACGTGTTTGGAGGAAGAATGGGACAAAATAAAAGCTGAAACACTAAATCACTTGGTATCTTCGGTGCCAAAACATCTTTTAAGTGTGGTGAAAAGGAATGGCAACATTACAAAGTGGTAAATGCTTTACTGTCCCAACTTTTTTTGGAATGTGTTGCAGACCTGAAATTTAATTTAAAGTGAAAAGGCAAATATGCAAAAACTAAATTCTATATAATAATTTATATAAGTATTGTTAATGTGGCATATTGAATTGGAGTCAGATTTTGCAAGTTATTGACCTCTGGATGATTTAAATGCTTAAATGAGAGCATGTAAATATTTCATAAACCAGTGGTTCATGAGCTTTTAGGCTCTACCTAAAGCATTTATAGGAGAAATGAGGATATCACAGAAGTCCATCACATAAACTATGAATAAAAACCAAGACAGTAAACCAAAACACACACAGATCAACATAAGTATTTTTATAAGCTTTGGAATACCCATATTTAATCCAGTTAGGATGCTGTGACATGACCATAAGAGGACATGACCTTACTATTATGCAAGTTTGATACGAGAAATGCCATTGCAGCAGGAACTGCTATTGCTGTTAAAAAGGTTGCACTAAGTTTATAAGTTTTGCCGTCTGATCTGTGAGTGTTTACTCACTACAAATACTACAATAATTTATGTCATAATTTAGGCAAATTTGTTTGTCTACTATTATGACTTGGATTAAGTTCAGACCACGTGTTGTAAGTACTTTAATGCAGAAATATAATGATTCAAAAGAGGAAGTGAGGTTGGAAACTTTGAGTGAAACCGCTTTCCTGCCACTGAAACTGTTAAGCAAGTACCCAGATACCTTGTTCATCTTTTAACATACTCTGTAAACATCAGAAAGGCGGGGTTTAAATAGCGAGGGTTGTTTAAGTTATCAGTACTATGCATGCAGTACTTGCATACAGTATCTTGAATTTCCAGAGAAAGCAAGTGTTGAATTGAACAACTTCTGTACATTATTTTCTCTGTAATTACTTGGCCATGGAGCATCCGAACTACAATTCAACCTCTGTGCCCAATTCTAACCAGACCACTAGTATGGTGAGCTACAAACCAGTAGGCATTACTGTGTTACTCGGCTTGTGCTGCTTGGTGGGTTGGGCAGGCAACATTGCTGTGATCAACATGATCTCTCGTCAGTGGAACCAGCGTCTGAGTTTTACCGTGAAGCTAATGCTAAACCTGGCTATATCTGATTTTTTGGTCCTTGCATTGGCTCCTGTTGTAGCCTACAGTCTTCTGTATGGATGGACCTTTGGCATTTGGGCCTGCAGGATCTTGAAGTATCTGATCTACTCTGCTATGTATGCTAGTGTGTTGACTGTGACTATGATGGCTGTGCACCATTACTATACTGTTCGGACACTAGTCCCTTATCGTCATCAACTGGAAAGACTGCAAAAGAATCGCAGGTGTGTATTGCTTATTGGGCTCTGGAGTTTAGCCCTACTTTTTGCACTGCCCATTCTTTTTACTCAAGATGTTCAGTTCAAGAGGGGATCTCCAAGATGCCAGAGGACTGTGAAGTCAGTGTCTGGTAAAGTTACAGCTCTTCTTTTTGAGGTCATGCTTGGATTTGTCTTGCCTTTCTCTACTATACTGGTATCATACTGCTGGATCAACATGACAAAGCTTCAAAAAGGCCAAACGGCTGAGAAAAGAAAGAGAAGAATGAGAATGCTTGTTATCAGTATTGTCACTGCCTTCTTTATTTTCTGGACTCCTGTACATATCATCAATGTAATCGATGTTGTTACTATTCTAACGCAGTCATCTTTTCCAGATGTCTATGCTCGACTGAAATCTTTCCGTACAGTGACTGGGGATTTAACCAAAACTGTTGCTGTTATTAACTGTTGTGTAAACCCTTTTCTGTATGCTTTTGCATCAGGTCTGATCACAAAAAGAAGGGAGCAAAAGGAAAAAGAGACCAGTACTAACATTACGTTAACAAATGTTTCTTAAACCGTTTTTCTTTCTTTTCTAATCTTTCTGATAGCAAAGTTTTTTGTCCCCTTTTCTATACATTAGAATTTTTTGTACATTTGTAAAAGGTGTATGCCATAACTGTTTTAGGATTTTATTATATCTGCAATCGTTCTTTTTAGATTAGAAATTCTGTGACAAGAAAAAAATGATTCTTTGATTAAAAACACTTCTATTGTTGAGTTTGTTGTGGGTTTTCTAAAAATAATACATTGTCTGCTAGGTGTTTGTTAAATTATGAAATTTGCTTTTATTGTTACATGACATCCAGTCCTTTATTGTGTTAATAATGTTGGGTTTGGCTGATAAAACTGTCATCTGCATAACCGTGGAAACTGATGCCTTGTTTATGAATATTTTTTCCTGATACTAGCATGTGGACGGTAAAAAATAGAGGTCCCAGCAATGACTCCTGTGGAACACCTTACTTTACTTTTGTAGTTTCTTAGCATTTATAATGAATACATAAATAAATTGGAAGTTGTCAGTCAGAGAGGATTTAAATTAAGAAAGTGCCAGTCCTTTAACAAATGTATTGTCTTTCATAGATGGTAAAATATAATGATCTACAGCATTAAATGCTTCACTAAGATCTAATAGTACAATAAAAAGATTGAAGACAGATTTATTATTAGAGAACATTATTAGATAATTTACTATCCTAATTAATGTAGTTTCAGAACTATGGTTGGGTATAAATCCTGACTGAAACATTCATGACTGAAACATTCATGAATTTTATTTCTGTGCAGAGCAAAACTGCTGGAAAATTGATTTTTTTTTATTATTTTCGGGGAAAAGAGGCTTTAATATTGTCCTTTAATTAGACAGCAAATATAGACCAAGATTGGGTTTCTTAATTGGGGTTACTGCCAGCACATTTAAATGATTTGGGCACACAGCCAGGTAATATATTTATTATAGTAAGCAAGGGTTCTATGATGGCAGGGAGTAATTGTACCCCACATTTTTTTACCAATACACATAATAATGCGTACCGTATAGGGTATTATTTAAACTTGTTTGCATTAATCATTAATTTCCCTCTCAGACTTGCCAGCTCCTGCAAACTTGCTTTTCCTCTGAAGCTACGTTACTGTGCTTGCTACAGAGCAGTGTTCCTCTGGCATGCACTGCCAGCACATGTATCTCTTTTTGGGAACTCACTCAGAGTCACAGCATTTCTGGACCACATGATGGAACTTCCTTGGAGAGTGGATTGTTCCAGAGGTAGTGTGACATCCCGATTCCAGGGCGAACACCACCTTTAAATTCACGTTATGTTCGAGCAGCATCAATTGGTAGGGTTGGGGTGCTGCTCATGCATTGCTTGTGCAGGCTGGTTCTAAAAGAGTTGTCATAGATGGCCAGAGCAGCCTGTGACAACCAATTCTTAGTTCTGTCTTAGCCCTATTCTGTTCACTTTCTTCATTGCAGGCCATGGATGTCTTTGTGTCTTTAATTTATAACTTTCTTTTTGCTATTTTGGCCTATTTGCTTTTTGCTGTTTGTGATTGTCTTCTTTTTTGTTAGTACCTTTGGCCTAAATTCTTTTCATTCTTGCAGGTGGGGCTTCACCTCAACCCATCCTGTTACAACTAGTCCATATTTTAGTTAGATAAATTGCATTTAGACAGTTTACATTTACAGTTATTTGTGATACTGTAATTTAATTTACAGTTACGGCTTTAGACAAGTGTTCTAATGTTTAGTAGCCATTACTTCACTCTATTATTGTTTTTATCAAGATCTTTTATGTTAATGCTAATAAGGTTATTAAACATACTTACTGACAATGTTTTTGTTTCCAAATGTACGGTGGCCGAGAAGTGCAAAACAAATTTACATTTCAGAAAACAAAATTACAAAAAAACAAAAACAAATTTACAACAAAAGCAAAAACAAATTTACAAGTGCTCGGGTACCCAGTGTTTGTAAATTTGTTTTGGCATATGTAAAAGTGTTTCAGCACTTGTAAATTTATTTTCGGCATATGTAATTTTGTTTTCTAAAATGTATATTTGTTTTGCACTTCCCGGCCGCACATTTCTGACGGAAAAGGCAGGGACAATAACACCGGAAGTGCGTCTTGCTTACCTGCTGTCAATCAAACTGTTTCTCAGCGATAAAGTGAACGGAGTTTGTGATGGTGACGATAAACAAGGTTTTGTCTAGTTTGTGGAAATCATTTTATCCAGTTGACCCGCTATTGTTTTTCTTGTGGAAAGTTTTGTGCAGATGTTTAGACGTGGCGTGTGCATCTCTATTTACCGTCCGCTCTTCTAAACATCTAAGGAATTCCCACAAGAACAACAAAAGCGAAATAATGAAAATAATTAACACAAAATGGACAAAACATTGTTTATTAGGGACGGAACATTTGATACCGAGGCTTTAAAACTTGTTTCACTTTTGTAACACTGGACTCAGTGTATCGGAGCTTATATTAAAGCAGCAGCATGTGCGGGACTGATGAAGCTTTGGTGCTGTGTTTTATCTCACTCACTATATAAGAGACAATCAAACCAGGGTTACCCACCGTCCTGTAACATACACAATCCTTCTTTATCTGGAGACCAAACACCGCGTTCAGTACTGAACTTATACAGGACGCTTTGTTCCGTATTTTTATCAATGGGAGACGGTGTGGTGTATAAAACAGAAGGAAACTGCTGCTTAATTCATTATATTAAGTAGTGTTCACTTTTATTCTTAGTAACGTGACATAACCTGTTTAATACACCGCTGTATGTGTAGCACAGTGGGCGGAGTGCGTTGTTTTGCCTAAAATATGGTTCTGACTTTTTATAAAGAATGAAAATAATAAATTTTAAACACCATAAATAAAACCTTTGTTCTCATGACTGTGTAAGGTCCCCCCCTGCTGCTATAAGCAGCGCACACACACCGTTACTAAGAATAAAAGTGAACACTACTTAATATAATTCCCTCAGTCTCCCATTGATAAAAATACGGAACAAAGCGTCCTGTATCAGTTCAATACTGAACGCGGCGTTTAGTCTCCAGATAAAGCAGGATTGTGTATGTTACGGGATGGTTGGTAACCCTGGTTTGATTGTCTCTTATATAGTGAGTGAGATAAAACACAGCACCAAAGCTTCATCAGTCCCGCACATGCTGCTGCTTTAATATAAGCTCCGATACACTGAGTCCAGTGTTACAAAAGTGAAACAAGTTTTAAAGCCTCGGTATCAAATGTTCCGTCCCTAATAAACAATGTTTTGTCCATTTTGTGTTAATTATTTTCATTATTTCGCTTTTGTTGTTCTTGTGGGAATTCCTTAGATGTTTAGAAGAGCGGACGGTAAATAGAGATGCACACACCACGTCTAAACATCTGCACAAAACTTTCCACAAGAAAAACAATAGCGGGTCAACTGGATAAAATGATTTCCACAAACTAGACAAAACCTTGTTTATCGTCACCATCACAAACTCCGTTCACTTTACCGCTGAGAAACAGTTTGATTGACAGCAGGTAAGCAAGACGCACTTCCGGTGTTATTGTCCCTGCCTTTTCCGTCAGAAATGTGCGGCCGGGAAGTGCAAAACAAATATACATTTTAGAAAACAAAATTACATATGCCGAAAATAAATTTACAAGTGCTGAAACACTTTTACATATGCCAAAACAAATTTACAAACACTGGGTACCCGAGCACTTGTAAATTTGTTTTTGCTTTTGTTGTAAATTTGTTTTTGTTTTTTTGTAATTTTGTTTTCTGAAATGTAAATTTGTTTTGCACTTCTCGGCCACCGTACAAATGGCAGGGAACAGACATGATTTTAATAGTTTGAGACCTACAGTAGTGTTAAAAAAAATAGCAGTGATTTTAAAAAAGTGAATAAAGCACAAAATCATTATAATAACTTTTATTTCCATAAATGCAAATGCACTGAAAATACTACACTTTTAATTATAAATCAAAACATTAACAACATTTAGCCAGTTTGTGTTAATCCTTTACAGAAAGTTAAGAAAAATGAATATTAGGCTGTTCAAAATAATAGCAGTGCCAGCATTTTTCTTTAAAAACTCAAAAAATGTATCTATAAACTGAAAATGTTTGAGGTTTCACTTTACTTTAAATTACTGAACTAATATTTAGTGGCATAACAATTGTTTCCAAGATCTGTGTTGCATGGAGTCGACCAACTTCTGGCTCCTCTGAACAGGTATTCCAGTCCAGGATGATTAGACTACATTCCACAGTTCTTCTGCAATTTTGGGTTTTGCCTCAAAAAAACGTGTTTCAGACGTCAGCCCACAAGTTCTCTCTGGGATTGAAGTCAGGGGATTGGGCTGGCCACTCTATTACCTCAATCTTGTTTGTCTGTAACCAAGATGTTTTGGGTCATTGTCATGTTGAAACACCCATTTTAAGGGCATTTCTTCTTCGACATAGGGCAACACGATCTCCTCAAGTATTCTGATAAGTTTAAACTGATCCATGATCCCTCGTATGTGATAAATAGACGTAACACCATGGTATGAAAAACATCCTCATATTATAGTTTTGTACCACCGTGCTTTACTGTCTTCACAGTGTACTTTGGCTTGAATTCAGTGCTCAGGGGTCGTCTGTCATACTGTCTATGGCCACTTGACCCAAAAAGAACAATTTTGCTTTCACCAGTCCACAAAATGTTGAGCCATTTCTCTTTGGACCAGTCAATGTGTTCTTTGGGAAATTTGAACCCATTCAGGACATGCCTTTTTCTTAACAACGGGACTTTGCAAGGAGTTCTTGCTGGTAAATTGGCTTCACTTAATCATCTTCTGTACTCACTGGTAACTTCAGATGTTCCTTGATCTTTCTGGAGGTGATCACTGGCTGAACCTTTGCCATTCTGGCTATTCTTTGATCCATTCAAACAGTAGTTCCACGCTTCCTTCCGCGTCTTTCAGGTTTTGGTTGTCACTTTAAGGCATTTGAGATCATTTTAGCTGAGCAGCCTATCATTTGCTGCACTTCTCTGTATGTTTTTTCCCTCGAAAATCAACTTTTTAATCAAAGTACGCTGTTCATCAGAACAATGTCTGGAACAACCCATTTTACCCAGTATTTCAGAAGGAAATGCGCTATGACCAACCTGTGCAACATTTGCCACCCTCCTACCTTAAATAAGGGCCAAAATTGACACCTGTTCTTTTGCAGAATGAATGACTTCACCAATTGAACTCCTCACTGCTATTATTTTGAACAACCCCCTTTCAATCAATGCTTCTATTACTCAGAATGAGCGGCATGCATGTTGGGTTATTGTTGGGTTTGTTTTGTTTTCATTATTCTACTACACTTTCAAGTAAATTTTTTGCTATGTAGAAATAGCATTTCTACTAAAAACAGTGATTTATCAAGTTAATGGTGTTGGACTGCTATTATTTTGAACACCACTGTAAGTCATTTTGTACAATTATTCAGGTGCTCTGGTTTCCTCCCACAAGTCCAAAGACATACAGTCAGGCTAACTGGAGCTACTATAAATTGCTTTAAGTGTGTGTGTGCCAAAGGTGGCACAACCAGTTACTAATAATATTAATCAACATATATACCAGCACAATCACAAACTCCATTTCCAGAAAAGTTAGGACATTTTATATGTAATAAAAACATAACTGTGATTTGTTAATCTTCTTAAACCTTTATTTTACTACAAGAAAGTAAAATGGAAAGAAAATCCAATGTTTTCACTTTGTAACTTGCATTGTTGCATTGCCTGCAACAGGACAGAGCATTGTTACATCATCTTTTCCTATGTATCTTTTTGATTAATTTGACTAGCCTTCTCTGAAGGCTTAACAGACCTGTTATCATACAGTTAATCTCATCTGTATGCTTGAGCATTGTGGAAAAAAACAGATTTTGTGGAATTCACAACATTTACATTAGTTAAAGTCTTACTTAAATGAATCAGGTTTCAATATATTTTGAACATGGAGCATCTCTATGCAGCATTAAATGTGTTAAAACAGCATGAGGGTCATTAATATTTTATTAAGCTATTTTTTGTCTACTTGTCAGTATCAATGAAATTTGCTCATGTTTCTCAATGTTACAAAGTCACGCAATGCACTTTACGTTTACCTTTAGACATATATGCATTCAGATAAAATACAATACAAGATAGCAGTATTTTATGTGGACCTCACCCCCATGTCTACAACAGCCTCCTTTTCTCTGGGAAGAATTTTCACAATATATTGGAGTGTATCTGTGGGTATTTGTATCCAGTCAGTACATAGATAATTTGTAAGGTTAGGCAATTGTGATGCAGCAACAAACTGTTTACTGACAGGGATATTCACTAGCCCATGTGTTCATATTCATAACAGTGAAAAATCAAAGGTCACAGGTATTTGCTATTGGTTTTCGGTCTTGCTGTTTGCATGGAAATTTCTCTGGATTAGATTCTCCTATTTTTTCAATATGATGTCGTGAACTGTAGATATAGTAAAATCCCCACAATTAATTGTTGACATTTTTTCCTAATCCATTGGAATGTTCTTTTATGCAGAACATAGACCCACACTTGCTTCTTCAGCTTTTCTTTAACGATCTTTATATATCATGATGACTTCCCTTGTTATTTATCAGTCCTGGATTTCCAGTGCCCTAATTTTTAGAAGGTGCTACAGGTATTAGAATAGGAATTAGCATAGTATAATTACAAAAATTAAAAAAGTTGATCATTTAAAATATTAAATGTCTCATCTTTGTGCTGTTTGCAATTAAATACCTGTTTACATGTTACTACTTTATTTCAAATCGGTACTATATATTTTATTTGCATTTTAACATATCTGAAAGACTTCTCTAAATTTAAATCCCATTTCCAGAAAAATTGGAACATTTTGTAAAATGCAATTAAAAGAATAATTTGTGATTTGTTAATTAACTTAAATTTTAATTTAACTGATAAAAGTAGAAAGAAAATATTTCTAATGTTTTCACTGCTCAACTTCATTGTAGTTTGGAAATACAAATGTAGAATGCAACACACTCAAAGGGGGGGGATAGAAGCAAAGTTAGTGTGAACAGTTGATAGATAATTGTTAAGTTACAGTGTTTTAAAACATTCCACAATAAGCAGGTGAATTGGTAACAGGTAAGGGAATCTTGATTGGGTATAAAAGGAGAATCCTTCACAGGCTCAGTCTGTACAAGCAGAAGCAGCCATAGGTTGTGGAGCAACACTTACTGTGCTAAACCCTATTAGAGAAATGTCAATTAGTTCAAAAATAAAATTTCTCAAATAAAATCACAAATAATTTAGGTCTTTCACCATCTACTGTTCATAATATTTGCATATAAAAGATTCAGGGAATCTGGAAAAATCTCAGTCTGTATAGGCCAAGAATAGAACTACAGTGGTACCTCAACGTAAAACTCAACGTCAGTTGATTGATTGATTGATTGATTGAGTACTTTATTAATCCCCGAAGGGAAATTGTGGTGTCGCAGCAGCAATAACAATTATGACAAAAAACATCACACAGTGACATTACAATGAGGTAAATAAAGAATCAAAAAATTAGTACAAATGTAAATACAAGTAAGATATAAAATCTAAAAATATAGATATAAAATCTAAAAATATACATATATGAAAAAATAAAATATAATAATATAAAAAATAATAATATAATATAAAAACATCTAACAGGACAAGAACAAAAGAAACTAAAAGGGGGGGGGGGGGGGGGGGCTGAAGGTGCAGTTACAGACGTTGTGCAATTTGAAATTTTTAAATAAAAAATAAAAACAGTACCCTGTGCAAATTGTAAGTTTAATTGTCTTTCGTGGGTGTTATAGGTTCTGAGTCCTTCTCTTGCACCAGTGAGAGTTATTATAGGTTGCCACCGCTGTGGGCAGAAATGACTTCCTATAGCGCTCTTTGTTGCAGCGAAGTTGGCGGAACCTTCCACTAAAGGCACTTTGCTGTTTAATCAGCAGGTCGTGTAACGGGTGTGTGGTATTGTCCATTACGTTGAGCAGCTTGTGCAAAATTCTCTGCTCAATAACCAGCTCTAGGGACTCCAGAGCAAAACCCAGTACAGGACCAGCCTTCCTGATAAGCTTGTTAAGCTTTTTGGAGTCTTTGGCTCTAATGCTGCTCCCCCAGCAGATGGCTGCATAGAAAATTGCACTTTCGACTACAGACTGGTAAAAAATGTGTAGCATCTTGCTGCATACATTGAAGGACCTGAGCCTCCTTAAGAAATAAAGTCTGCTCTGGCCTTTTTTGTAGACAAAAAGTTGTTTTTTTGTCTCAGAAAAAAAGAACTCAGTTGGTTCTGGGAGTGGCGTCGAGTTTTAAAGGTGTTGAGTTTTAAGGTATTTTTTCTCATAATGATGTACAAACCTGTTAATGCATTCCATGGTCCTGTGGAACTGCATATATTTTAGGCTAATGTAAAATATG
Source organism: Trichomycterus rosablanca (assembly GCF_030014385.1). Lineage (NCBI taxonomy): Eukaryota > Metazoa > Chordata > Actinopteri > Siluriformes > Trichomycteridae > Trichomycterus > Trichomycterus rosablanca. The sequence continues at coordinate 20,845,112 of NC_085998.1, read as the reverse complement.
CATGTATTTCAGTGTTTTTATATAGACTTATTGTACAAAAACAACGAGCGAGGAATTTTAGTGTTCCCATCATTCTTTTAGTACATTAATTCACGTTAAGCTTTTTTTAAACTCGGAAAAGGTGATTCTCACAATTTCTCAGAACACCCGGCTATAATGCGGATTCGTCTCATATGCACACTTTGATGATGCAGAGCACTTGAAGCCTAGTGGCTAAGGTACTGGACTAGTAATCAAAAGTTCGCTGGTTCAAGCCACACCACTGCCAGGTTGCCACTGTTGGGCCCTTGAGCAAGGCCCTTTACCCTCAATTGCTTAGACAATATACTGTCACAGTACTGTAAGTCGCTTTGGATAAAAGCGTCTGCTAAATGCTGAAAGTGTTGTTAGGTTTTTCGGAACATAAAAAACGTAAATTCAATATGGGAAGTTTTACGGCATTTTCCCACGTGGTCCTTTGTGTAACAGTGTAAAATGTAAATGTAAGCACTGAACACTGAACAGTGGCTGTTCATTGTTCATTTTAAATAAATAAAACAATTTTAAAGGCTGAACATGTCGAATTTAAGGAAAACGTTTAAGTTTAAGGGTACACATTTCTCTACGAAGGGTGTCGAGTTTCAAAGATTTTGAGTTTAGGGGACGTGAGTTACAAGGTACCACTCACACTGTACGTACTACTGAATGCGTTAAATCGAATAGCCCCGCATTTGGCCACACGTTCTGACTCCAATGGCTTTCCATACCGGACCTGACTGGAGTTTGACCTGCGTGGAAGCTCGTCGTTAGAGAACTCGTCTTCCTGAAAGGTCATGGCTAGCTGAAACAGCACTACAGTAAAAACGGCAAAGTTAACTGCTTTTATTAGCATACTAGATTAAGATTAGATAAACGACACGGACGAAACGCAATAAAGCAGAACTCGAAAACTGTTCATTTTTCCTGAGGGCGCTGTACAGCAAACTTGTCCTTTGTCTTACACAGCAAGCAGGCAGGAGCTGTTGATATCATTTGCTGCGCTTATACAACTTGTTCATATTACGCGGTTACACCTGGACTGTTGTTATAAGCAATACACGCTAGCTGCAAATGGACATCGGTACGGTTGTTTGTTGTTTATTAAGTGTTCCTATATGCGCGCTTTTGTTTGTTATCTACAAACTTGGCTTACTTTACCAGCTGTTTCATAAGGTAAGTGCAATAAAGAATTATTAACTTCGTAAATAAATAGTTCACACTTTTATTTAAATAGTTTAGTTGACATGGCAGGTCTTTTATTCTGTCATGTAAAGCAAGCTCAAATGCTGCAACATTAAACCTTCAGTAGTTGACTACAAAGGGAAATTAGTTTCGACCCTCTGTACAGGGTGTCCCTTAAAGTCTGGACACATTTTTAACAACATTTTATTTCATTATAATATTAATCAATAACATCTTCAATGTGCTCCCACTATTTGTGATGCAATATGTATGTGTGTGCATTTTAGTAAACATTTAGTTGGTGACATTTCCTATGTGTCCAGACTTCAGTGACACCCTGTAGAACCTTTGGTAGTGGCAAGCATAGTATTTCTACCTAAACCACATCCTTTCTAAATCGTAATTTACCATTACTTTAATTATATTTATATTGTGTTATAGTTTTTTTACGATTAATAATCCTTACATAATCCTTAATCCTCTATAGCGTATGTCAGGAATGACTGAAGTGCATTTGAAGTGTAATAAGATTAAGATATACTTTATTTGTCAGATATACATATACAGGTGTACGGTACAATGAAATTCTTTCTTCGCATATCCCAGCTTGTTTGGAAGCTGGGGTCAGAGCGCAGGGTCAGCCATCATACGGTGCCCCTGGAGCAGACAGGGTTAAGGGCCTTGCTTATGGACCTAACAGTGGCTGCATAGCAGAGACTGGATTTGAACCGCCAATCTTCCGGTTGATAGCCCAAAGCTCTACCCACTAGGCTACCACTGTCCTTTGTAAATCTAATACAATACCAAAAAATTTTCAAATAACCAATAACGGAGTGTAATGAAGTCAAGTCAAATTCATTTGTATAGCACTTTTTACAATAAACATTGTCTCAAAGCAACTTTACAGAATCCAGGACCAACAGACCAAAAACTCCTGTTGAGCAAGCCAAGGGCGACAATGACAAGGAAAGACTCCCGGAAAACTACAGAAAGAAATCTTGAGAGGAACCAGACTCAGCAGGGACCCCCATCCTCCTTGGGTGGCCTGGAGGATAATTTGAATAAATAGGATTTACACAAATCATACATACACACAATTAAATTGAACTAAAAGTTATAACTAGCAAAATAATAATAATAATAATGTAAACAGTTGGAGTTCTTCATTATTCAGTCCAGTCTGTTATAAAGTCCATAGTAATTTCTTGACATTTTCGGTGCAAATACGCCAGGTTTCTGTCCTATCTAGCAGGAGCAGCATTGTTGGCACAACAGTCTTGATTTGCAATTAAGCAGTTAATTAAACAATAGCATAGACAGTATGATGGTGGTTGGCGAAAGTATTAGTGTTATAGGTAGCGGTTGATTAGATTGACAGCAGAGTGATAAATGCTAGGTTCTTGAAGCACTTCCCTGAGGGTCGGAGGCTAACATTCCATGATTCGATTGTGAACTATCTTTGATGATCTTACTTATTCTCCACAGAGAGTGTTTTTGTTGCAAGTTCTCAATGGAGAGCAGTTGAGCAACCATGATGCGTTAGGCAGTTTTCACCACTTGGTGGTGGGCTTTGGAATTGTCATACGAAATAGAGATGCAGTTTGTAAGCCATCTCTCAATGGTAGAGCGGTAGAAGATCACCCGTGTCGTGTCTGTGAAGTGAGCTTCCCTCAACCTCTTTAGGAAGTAGAGGCATTTCTGTGCTTTCTTGACCAGCATGAAGATGTTAATGGTCCAGGTGAGGTCCTTGGTGTTATGGTTAGCTGTTGGTTAGATTGACAGCAGAGTGATAGAAGCTATTCCGCAGCCTGCTGGTTCGGCCGCGGAGGTTCCTGGAGCACATCTCTGAGGTTCGGAATGCTAACAGTCCATGATTCGGTTGGGAACGTTCTTTGATGATATTCTGTATTCTACACAGAGAGCGTTTTTGTTGCAACTTCTCAAAGGAGAGGAGTTGAGCAACCATGATGCTTTACTCGGTGGTGGGCTTTGGAATTATCATACCAACTAGAAATGCAGTTTGTAAGCAAACTCTCAATAGTACAGTGGTAGAAGTTCACCAGTGTCTGTGAAGTGAGCTTTTCCCAGCCTCTTTAGGAAGTAGAGGCATTTCTGTGGTCCTGGTTAGGTCCTCGGAGATGTAGACACCTTGGAGCTTGAAGCTGAACACGTGCCACCTCTAATCCATTAATACAGATTTGGGTGTGTGTGTTGTCTTTCTTCTTCTGTTGGAAGTCCACAATGAGTATTCTGTGTGTTCAGTAAAAGGGTGTTACTGGCACACCATTGTGCTAGATGCTGCACCTCCTCTCTCTTTATTGTTGCTGATCATGTCAACAACCAAATTTAATTACAGAGTTAAGTCCATTAACAGATTTGCAGTCATGAGTGAACAGATAGTAGAGGAGTGGACTAAGCAAACAGCCCTGGGCCTGTATTCAGGATAAAGGTGCAGGAGGTAAGATGGTCAAGCTTAACAAACTATGGTCTGTTAGTGAGAAATAGCTGATGAAAAAGAGCTGATGCCCAGGTCTAAGAGCTTTTCAGCCAGTTTGGTCTGACTGTGTTGAACACTGAGCTAAAGTAGACAAAAAGCAACCTCACATAGGTGAGGAAATGTCATCCTAGGTTGATCTATTGGGCGTTTGGGCGCACTAAAGGGAGTCCAGTGTTAAGGGCAGGCATGATTTTAGGTGGGGACCACAGGCTAGAAGTAATAGCAGAGGCTGTGGAGTTTTTACGTACTGGAACAATGGTGGTTGCTTTAAAGCTGTTGGCAACAGATTGAAAATGTCAGTAAACACCCGAGTCAGCTGCTCTGAGCAGACCCTCAGTGCTCGACCTGGAACTTCATCTAGACTAGCATACTTGCGCACATTCACTCTGCTCAGAGTGGAGTGAGCGTTGCTGATAGAAAATGCTAATGGTTGGTTGTAGGGAGGTAGCTCAATTTTTCTCAAAATCTGTGTTCTCCTGATCAAATCGAGCATAGAAGTAGTTAAACTCTTCAGTCCTGCCAAATGTGCCAAGGGTCAGAGCTGCAGAAGTTCTGTTCATTTTATTGTTTGTATTGGAATTTGTGTTTGATAATGGCCCTCTTTAGATTAGCTTTGGGTGTGCTGTATACATCCCAGTTTCCAGACTTGTAGGCAGTGTTGCATGTTGCACAAAGTGAATGCAATAGAGAGGCCATCGCAAAGCCCTTACCTCAATCCTATAGAAAATTATGGTGCCCTAAAAAAGAAAAAGAAGAATATGGCCGCAAACAGCGATTTCTGGGGTCCAAGAATTTTCGAAAGAGGGTATGATTTTATGTCTTTGTTGGCGTAACATTATCTTGCATGTTATAGCGCCACCTAGTCCTGGAGTTGAAGTTTTTTGACAATCAGTGCAGTGCTTTAGAGCAGTATTGAGTTAGAATTGTGACAATATGGCAATCAAACTAAAGTGAATGTGTCGTAAGTTTTCTTAGTGCAGAGAGGCTTCACATCAAGTCCCTAAACAAGGCAAAGGTGACCACACTATCAGAAGACAAATACATAAAGCTTTGTTTATTGACATAGCAGCAATTTCTGCACAAATACAGAAACCATGGTCAAAAGAAGATCACACTGTACAAGTTCCTGTTTGTAATCCACTTAGAAAGGTAAACAAGGCTAAACACCTGGCATGGGCTAAGACATAAAAATATTTTACAGTAGATACAACTCTATTCATCAGATACATGATGTATCCTCTTAATCTTTGTTGGGAAGAGTTTATACTGCAGCAGGGTAACGACCAAAAACACACTTAAACAGCTTTGCAACAATTTCTTAGAGACCAGAGAAGGAGTGCTGACTGCCATAGCCTTTCCCTTCTCAGTTACCTGACCTCAACCCCATTTTTGCATGAATATGGTATTTAAAGATGTCAAGCATTAAGTAACATTAGAAGATGCTCTTTGAAATATTGTGAAATCATGCTAAAACATACTAGGGTAAACTTCCAGAGGTGAAAGATAAAGACATAAAGACATTAGATATCAGTATCAGGAAACAAGTAATTGATTAACAACTCTTACAGCTCTTATCCAGCAGTTGATGTAAATGGAACTTTGAAAGTTAATGCATTTCTACAGTTGTATATCTTTAGCTGGCTCAAAGTTTGGCGACTTGGCGAGTGATTCTAAAAAGCTACCACAGAATTAAAAGCAAAGCCTTATTATAATGTAATAACCTCTGGTCTATGTCTAGTTAGTCAGGGATTAGGGGTGTAACGCGATGCAAAAATGTAGCGATGTGCATCGTGGACATCTTCGCGATTGCACGTGCGTTCTGTAATTTATTAGTGATGGGTCGGTCGCGAACAATCTGGCTCTTAGAGTCGGCTCTTAAAGTAAACGACGGGATCCGGCTCCTCATTGGGAGCCGATTCTTTTTTTTCCCGGGTTTTTTTCTGTTAAAGCCGCACGTGATTGATTTACACTGAGCAGGAGGGGAGGGGTTACATACACACACACACACACACACACACACGGACAGCGAGCACACGAACAGGAGGGAGTGAGAGAGAGAGAGAGAGAGAGAGAGAGAGAGAAAGAACTTGATTTACAGAGCGTAGTTTTACAGAAAAAAGTTTTACAGAGCGCTTTACATAGCCAGACATTACACGCTGGAAAGGTGAGGAAAATGAGTGACAGGAAACAGTTCAGACCCACTGAGCTGGTGGGAGACCAAGTGTTCAGTCTACCCACATCTTATACATGTCACTGTGTACTGTAGCAACATCTGTCCCCTCAGATAGAATCTTTTCTAAAACAAGGCAGATCATAACAGAAAGGAGAAACAAGATCAACCCCTTAAAGATGAGCTGCTTGGTTTTTCTGAATGCCAATCTTCACTAAATACTTACAAATACTGTCACCTGGATGCTGCTTTTTGTTTTGCACATTTTCATTTATATTTTGTTGAGTGATGCTTTGTTGATGTTGTGTAGATGCAAATTTACAAATAATATACACAATCAGACCTTTTTGTCAAATTGAGATGGGTCTTTTTTGTATTTTATAATTTATTGTTGTGGCACTCTGTTCCACGTTAAGTATATAAATAAAGCCATTTAAATAATAAACATTTAATAAAATGTTTTTTACATTAGTATTTCATTATACATGTAATTTGGTAATAAATTAGTTTAAACAACAACAAAAAATCTGTTTAAAGACTCAGCTCAGCTCAATGAGCATGTTTGATTACTTTGATTTTCAATTTAAAATGGCGATAAGTAATTTTAAATTTGGTAAACCTGTTAGTAGGTTACAGTAAAGTACTCTGTTCTTGGTAATGACCTTTAAATTGCAGGGGACTGAAGTTTTTTTTTTTTGCTTAAAAATGTACAAGAAAATGTGCATTGTTTTGCACTGTTTACACTTCAGAAAAAATCGTGAGAAAATCGAATCATGAACTCAGAATCGTGAATCAAATCGAATCGTGAGCAGAGTGTATCGTTACACCCCTATCAGGGATTGATCCTACAGCGAGACAGTGACCTGAAACATACCTCCAGGCTATTTTGTTGAGACAAAAACAAAGTGGCAGGCTTTACATAATGGAATAATCAGCACAGTCCCCTGACCTAAACCACATCAAGATGGTTTATAATGAACTAGACTGAAGCGTAAAAGTAAAGCAGCCTACAAGCACAGATTATAATCAGGTGCATCCTGTTTGCTGTAGTTATCTTCAGAATGTGTCTAGAACTCAACATATTAAAACATATCTACAATCAAATAGTGACAAAGATATAGAACAACATTTAGAGCTTTGTTTGTCATCAGGACTAAAGTGACCTGTGAATGAAGCATGTCATTGCAGAACGTTTCAACCAACACCACCCAAACAGGCCTCCCATTACCCACAGTACAGTTGCCAAACTTCCTGCCAAATTCAGAATTTGTCAGGAAGTTTGGCAACTGTACTGTGGGTAATGGGAGGCCTGTTTGGGTGGTGTTGGTTAAAACGTTCTGCAATGACATGTTCTGGTTCTGTCATTAATAAACCTGTAACTGCAGAACCACTGTTCTGGCCTCATTCAGCAAGATATCACAATGTAGAACGTATTGTCTGATTCTGGAATCAGAATGGGGTTAGCTGTGCCTCAATTCAGCAAGTTTTGTGAACCCATAAATGGGACCCATAGGTGCTATTCAGTGAAGAAGGACATTTCTTTGTGTATGTTAAGGTCAACGAATAGAATCATCGATACTGGTTGTACACAAACTCGCACTGAACTGATCTATTTAACACCAATACTTCACCTAAAGTCATGACATGATGTGGTGAATGGCAGACCCAAATTGTGGGACCGTTCTTTATTGACCGAGCTGAGCAGACCTTTACACAAGATTGTACGATAAAGACGTGTTTTCTTCATTGTTGTCTGAGGATTGAACCTTTCTTGATTTCTTTCAACGAGATTCCACCAAAAAGTGCATTGGTCGTTGGTGTCCAATCAAGTGACCACCACCCACTTCTGATTTTAACCCCTTTTATATCTATAGCCCATTTATATCTGTGGTGTCATGTCAAGGCACTTGTTTACTTTTTCAAACTAAAGAATGCTGGTGAACTTTTTCCACCAGTTTGATGTGTCACACATCCCTGCCATTTGAAAAACTGAACTTTAATTCAAGTTGGCCATCGTGTTTGTGACATGGCCCAACAGGTTTCTCCCTGCCCTCACAGCTAGTGTCTAAAATTGGATCACCTCCTTTAAATCATACTTTTGTAAGGACACTGTGTATGTGTGTGCGTGCTATATAACTATATAACTCAATGACCAAGCAGTCAATACTGTACTTTAGTTCAGTTGTTAAACATTCTATAGGCCTTATATATAAAATGATACTTTACCCTGAAATGCTTTCATGACAAAGTCCACTCTTGATCTATTAGCAAGATCATTCAGTACAGTGGAAGTAACAGTATGTTCTCAAAGCAATGTTGACATTTTTGTTTGCGATTTTTCCTGTAACCCTTAGACTGACAGAAAGAGCACTCGACATGGAGGCGAGAGTGTAGCAGAGGTGCTGGACGCTCATGGCATCAAGTTCATTTTCACGTTGGTCGGCGGACACATCTCTCCTATTCTGGTGGCATGTGAGAAACTAGGGATCCGTGTTGTGGACACACGTCATGAGGCCACAGCAGTCTTTGCTGCTGATGCAGTTGCAAGACTCTCTGGTAAGGCTGATTAAATGTCTTTTCAAGAGTGTCTGTGCAAACCAGCCTTGAAACCTTATATGCCTGCCTGCCTTGAAATCATATAGTTTTAATTAGTGTTAGGACATGACTAGATTTCCTACTGTAAAGCAGGTTTAAAATTACTATTGTATTTATTTCGGCACACCTAATTGGTAAATAATTACATAATAACGGTATTATGTAAAATGCATTGTTTTGGTAAATGCAGGTACAGTAGGAGTGGCTGTAGTAACTGCAGGACCAGGTCTTACTAACACAGTTACAGCAGTGAAGAATGCTCAGATGGCTGAGTCACCTCTGCTTTTAATGGGTGGAGCATCTGCCACACTGCTGCAGGTAAGTAAATAAAAGAAAATTTGATACCTCTAACTGTAGTGTCTTACTGTATAAAATTGTGCATTTCTAATTGAAAGTTCATATCAGTTTAAAATGAACATTATTATAAAAAAATGCCAGAACATACCTGTGTGGTAGGCTAAACTACTTAGTCTAGCTTAGGTCAAGGTCATAACACGTTTGTGTGTTTGTTTTTGTGTTTGTGTGTGTCTTCAGGGTCGAGGTGCTTTGCAGGACATTGACCAGATGTCTATATTTAAGCCTCTCTGCAAGTTCTGTGCATCTATAAGAAATGTAAGGGAAATTGTGCCTACTGTACGTAAAGCGTTGGCTGTCGCTCAGTCTGGAACACCTGGTAAGCAGTTGAATAATGGGCATTTATCATTTTGAGTGTTGTTGTTAATAATTTAATTGTGTTAATTTAATTGTGTTTTTAGGTCCTGTATTTATCGAGTTTCCCATTGACACGCTTTATCCATATCATCTGGTGGAGAAAGAGTTCTCTCCTAAAAACACTCCAAAAGGAATTCCTGGCACAATTATTTCATGGTAAGAAATGTCAACATGTAACATATCGCACAGCCAATCTGTACACAATACAGTGGTACTTTAAAACTCGACGTCAATTGGTTCTGGGAGTGGCGTTGAGTTTAAAAGGTGTCGAGTTTAAAAGGCGTTGCATTTCAAGGTATTTTTTTAGGCTTATGTAAAGTAATGGGATTGCTTTTGACACTTATACACTAAAAAGAACACAAATATAATATAAAAACACTGAAATACAATTGAAAACAGTTAAAAATCAATAAAAATACAATAAAATCTGCACTTTACCATTACTTCTTTATTGTTTCCTTATGCTTCTTAATCGTGGAGATGCTTGATCTTGGAATACCGTATTCCGTTCAGTAAAGATGCATTGACATGAGAACATATGAGATCATTTGCACCCATGCCACTTGGAATCCAAATGTTGCCTGATTTATAAGTAGGGTCCTACTAAATTCATGGGAAAATGTGCTTAATTTCACGGATCTCATTTTCCAAAAATCACAGATTGCACAGATTTTTAAACAGAAGTGCCACATTTCACGACAGTCATTAAATAACACTCATAAACTAGCTACCTCTCAAAGACCAAAATACTCGTCCAATACCCCCAACTATACATAGACAAACTTTTGGGAGCAGAGTACCTTACTGGTTCATTCTTTTGAGCACAGACTACAGAGAGATGATCACATGTGTAAAGAAGCACACTTTATGGAATCCCCAAAGGGACAAAATGCACTCAAACGTAAACACATACATCAAACATTGCCCGCACACTACACCCGGAAAGCCTGTTACACAACTTAATTATCATGTCGTATGATTGTTAGGACTTCCTCATATTGCATATTGCCCCTCACATACGGTACACAAATAAAAAATTTAAAATTCTAAACCTTAAATTTTGAATTTTATAGCAAATTGCATATTACACTGAAAACTGCTCATTTCACTGTCCGTGACGCAAATTTTACATCTATACATTTCTGTTTTGCTGTAGTAGTATTTTTCTGATATTATGTTCTTTATGATCTTGAATGTTAAAGTTCTGTTTTACTTAATAAATGAAACATATATACAGTGCCTTGCAAAAGTATTCAGCCCCCTTGAACTTTTCAACCTTTTGCCACATTTCAGGCTTCAAACATAAAGATATGAAATTGTAATTTTTTGTGAAGAATCAACAACAAGTGGGACACAATCGTGAAGTGGAACGAAATTTATTGGATATTTTAAACTTTTTTTAGAAATAAAAAACTGAAAAGTGGGGCGTGCAATATTATTCAGCCCCCTTGCGTTAATACTTTGTAGCGCCACCTTTTGCTGCGATTACAGCTGCAAGTCGCTTGGGGTATGTCTCTATTAGTTTTGCACATCGAGATACTGAAATTTTTGCCCATTCTTCCTTGCAAAACAGCTCGAGCTCAGTGAGGTTGGATGGAGAGCGTTTGTGAACAGCAGTTTTCAGCTCTTTCCACAGATTCTCGATGGGATTCAGGTCTGGACTTTGACTTGGCCATTTTAACACCTGGATAAGTTTATTTGTGAACCATTCCATTGTAGATTTTGCTTTATGTTTTGGATCATTGTCTTGTTGGAAGATAAATCACCGTCCCAGTCTCAGGTCTTTTGCAGACTGCAACAGGTTTTCTTCCAGAATGGTCCTGTATTTGGCTCCATCCATCTTCCCATCAATTTTAACCATCTTCCCTGTCCCTGCTGAAGAAAAGCAGGCCCAAACCATGATGCTGCCACCACCATGTTTGACAGTGGGGATGGTGTGTTCAGGGTGATGAGCTGTGTTGCTTTTATGCCAAACATAACGTTTTGCTTTGTGGCCAAAAAGTTCGATTTTGGTTTCATCTGACCAGAGCACCTTCTTCCACATGTTTGGTGTGTCTCCCAGGTGACTTTTTATAGATATCTTTGAGAAATGGCTTTCTTCTTGCCACTCTTCCATAAAGGCCAGATTTGTGCAGTGTACGACTGATTGTTGTCCTATGGACAGATTCTCCCACCTCAGCTGTAGATCTCTGCAGTTCATTCAGAGTGATCATGGGCCTCTTGGCTGCATCTCTGATCAGTCTTCTCCTTGTTTGAGCTGAAAGTTTAGAGGGACGGCCGGGTCTTGGTAGATTTGCAGTGGTCTGATACTCCCTTCATTTCAATATGATCGCTTGCACAGTGCTCCTTGAGATGTTTAAAGCTTGGGAAATCTTTTTGTATCCAAATTCGGCTTTAAACTTCTCCACAACAGTATCTCGGACCTGCCTGGTGTGTTCCTTGGTCTTCATGATGCTCTCTGCGCTTTAAACAGAACTCTGAGACTATCACAGAGCAGGTGCATTTATACGGAGACTTGATTACACACAGGTGGATTCTATTTATCACCATCAGTCATTTAGGTCAACATTGGATCATTCAGAGATCCTCACTGAACTTCTGGAGTGAGTTTGCTGCACTGAAAGTAAAGGGGCTGAATAATATTGCACGCCCCACTTTTCAGGTTTTTATTTCTAAAAAAAGTTTAAAATATCCAATAAATTTCGTTCCACTTCACAATTGTGTCGCACTTGTTATTGATTCTTCACAAAAAATTACAATTTCATATCTTAATGTTTAAAGCCTGAAATGTGGCAAAAGGTTGAAAAGTTCAAGGGGGCTGAATACTTTTGCAAGGCACTGTATATTGAATGATGTCTCCTAGGTATCTGCGCAATCATCTAACAAATCTTTTTGCTGGGGCATGGGAGATCCAAGATCTTTCACCTCTTCCTGTGCATGTACCTCAAGCTTCAGACCAGACAGTAAGGCTAGCCTTTACAATGTTATTTTTTTATATGGGATTGTAATTAAGCATAAACACTGTAAGCAGTCAGAACATAATACAAAAATGCTGTATGTTTAAGATGCAAACTGCTTAGATTACTAATATTAGCTACAATCAGTAAATAAAGGAATAGGAAACTTACTGAGCTAGTAGCTTTGTAGTTAGTGACCTTTGTTCTGAATACAGCAGACAACATATACCACACATTAGACACCTTGACATTGGACTTTTGCTCTTTTCAGGTCCAAATGTGTGTAGAGCTGGTGAGCAGAGCTAAAAAGCCAGTGATTGTTTTAGGCAGCCAGGCGACACTGCCTCCAACACCCGTTAATGATGTCAGGTAGCTTGCAACTGCACTTTCAAATAATGCTCGTTTACTTTGTCTCAGGCCAGTTACTGATATGTTACTCTTCTGCTATAATGAATGTAGCACCCACAGTTCGGTTTACAGATATTTTAGTGAATGTTTACTTTTTTCTTTACCCTGTTTAAGAAAAGCTTTGGAGTCTCTGGGCTTTCCCTGCTTTCTGGGTGGAATGTCTCGAGGGATGTTGGGAAAGGACAGTCCTCTTCATATCAGACAAAACAGGAGAGATGCTTTGAAAAACGCAGATTTGGTGCTGCTAGCAGGTAAGAAAACTAGACATAATTTGTATGTTAAGATGTCAGGTTCTATATTTTTGCACGTTAAATTGTAAACACAGCTATGAATTTTACATGTATGTGGATTAATTATTTTTATTTTGTTGATGTTTATAACAGGCACGGTGTGTGACTTCAGACTTGGTTATGGCAGGGTGCTTAGCAGACAAAGTAAAATCATTGCAGTCAACAGGGACAAGACCCAGCTACTGAAGAACTCTGACATGTTCTGGAAGCCCACAGTGGCTGTTCAAGGTTTGGAAATAATTTGCTCTGACAACAGAAACAGAAGGAAAATCAACAAAACTGATTTTATCTAAGCATTCATTCTTGATAAACTACATTTTTGTAGAAACAGTACAGGAACTATACCTGAACCATCTTTGACCAACCACAGTTTGTATACAGCTGCCTGTAAAAGTTTACCAAACACAGAAATGAATAACTTAATTTATAACAACCATGTATTTTGTTTGAAAACTGTGCATAGTGGTACCTTGTAACTCGACGTCCCCTGAACTCAAAATCTTTAAAACTTGACGCCCTTTGTCGAGAAATTTGGACCCTTAAACTTGACATGTGTGCGACTGTTGCTTTGTTTAGCGCTTGGTTTGAGCGGTGCGGTAAAACATAATCAAAGTGCGAATATGAGACGAATCTGCATTTGTGTAAAATAATCGTCAAAGAATCCACATGTATCTGTGTTAAGCTGGATTTTCTCCTGTTTCACTTTTAAACTTGTGTTTTAGCTCAGGGTTCTAAGAAATTGTGATGATCAGCTTTTCCAAGAGTCTAAAACGCTAATCGCTAATGAGCCAGTGATAGCTCAGTGGTTAAGGTACTGGACTAGTAAACAGAAGGTTGCCGGTTCAAGCCCCACTACTACCAACCAAGTTGCCACTGTTGGGTCCCTGAGCAAGGCCCTTAACCCTCAGTTGCTCATTGTGTGAGTCGCTTTGGATAAAAGCGTCTGCTAAATGCTGAAAATGTAAATGTAAATGTAATCGCTACAAAAAAAGCTTAATGGGACTTAATGTATTAAAAGAATGACACAGAGATGGCACTCTGGTAAAACACACTAGCATACCAGAGCTGGCATTTCGAACTTGACGGCTCGAAACTCAGCTCTGCCATTCGGCTGGGCTGGGCGTCTACGTGAACAGCTGGGGTAATTACGACCTCTGCTGGCTGATTGATGGTGCCTGCACAGAGTCGAGGGATAATGAGGATCAGGGTGTGGCTCTCCGTACACAAAGCTGATCCGCATATGAACTCGACTCATACAGGTGAAAACATGCAGACGGGAGAAAAAGGGGAGAAAATGCGTAAACAAAAATAATAATAATAAAAAAAGAATGACATAGAAACACTAAACCTCTCTTAATTATTACTGCTCACAGGTTCTCTCCACTAGTGAAAATCCTCGCTCGTTGTTTTAGTACAATAAGTCATGTTAATCTTTGTGCTCTGGCACACTCCATATGAAATAACGGCACAGTCAGCGCAAAAGCTGTTTTGCTGCTGCTTATGTAAATGATAGGTATTCCAATCTCCACGATTAAAAAGCATAAGGAAACAATAAAGAACTAAAGGCAACGAGCAGGGTTTATTGTATTTAACTGTTTTCAATTGTATTTCAGTGTTTTTATATTATATATATGTTATTTTCAATGTATAAGTGTCAAAAACACCCTCATTATTTTTCTTTAGTCTAAAATATATGCAGTTCCATGGGATCATGGAACACATTACATCTGCATAACATCCTAATGGGAAAAAATACCTTGAAACACAATGCCTTTTAAACTTGACGCCACTCCCAGAACCAATTGACTTCAAGTTTCTATGTACCACTGTATGTATAAAAATGGTAATGATGCCAATAGTGTGAAACTAAAATTGACTATTAGTCTTAATTTTCCTTTCCTGATCATAATACAGATCCTTCTTAAATTATATGCCCTCTTGTCCTGTGTGTCCTCCAACATCTTTGTGGATCCTCTAAGCAGTTTCTGGATCCCTGACCCCAAAAGCGTTTTTTCTAAATATGTTATTCCCCAATGGTTGCAACTACATCTTGGCATATTTAATAATTTATGCTAGATGTCAGGTCTGAGGGCCAAGAAGTAACTATAAAATTTTTCCTTTGAATAGTTGTGTAGAACAAGCTTTCATTTCAAAATTCCACAATCATACAGATTAATTCAGATTAATTCATAAGGTAACATTGCTTTTATGTATAACCACGTTTTAGCCTGGTCAGGGTCGTGGTGGGTCCGGCTTTCCTGGAATCACTGGGCACAATGCAGTACACACACCTGACACAAGGCCAATCCATTTTGGGGCCTCAGCCACCAAACCCCAGCCCCTCCCCCCATAGCCAATAATGTCTGTCTGTAGACGCCCGACCGGCTTATAGCATCGCTGGAGATTCAAACCCTGAATCCTAATTGAGTATCTAGGTGACATGATGCATAATTTATTTCAAATTAAGAATTTAAGGTAATTAAATCTATTTATTTCTTCAGGTGACGTAGGTTCCTTCCTGTTTCGTCTCTCTAAGGGATTGGTTGGACACAAATGTCCTGAAACATGGATTAACTCTCTAAAGGAGGCAGACAAGATCAAAGAAAAGAATATCAGGTAAAATCCCTTAGTTTCTTTATGCAGGATTAATGCGCAAGTTTGTTTTTTGTTTTGCAATTTAAAATAAGTATTGAATGATAATTATAAAGAAATTGAATGTCTCTATTATATTGCATGCTATTTATTTTGCTTGTCAACTGTGTAATGTGTAATTTTGACACTGTTTTCTTTATAAACCTGTTATAGAGGCAAGGCAAGTGAAGTGATGAAAAAACACCTGAACCCTTTAAGTGTTCTCCACCATGTGGATGAGCTCTTGCCAGAGGAAAGTATTATTGTTGCAGATGGAGGAGACTTTGTGGGCAGTGCTGCTTACATAATGAGACCAAGAGGACCACTCTGTTGGCTGGATCCAGGTAAGTAAATGGACATAAATGTCATGCTTTAAATAATTGAGGCCTACAGCAAAGGTTGCTACACAGAATATTACAGTACTAATATTTGTAATTAGCATCTGCCCTTACCTGTACTAAACTATAAATTTTAGTTTTTAAAAGGTAAAACCACGCTCAAGCTTACAGCATTTTGACAAGACTAAGCAGAAACCTTTTCTGGAGTGTTGTAATATTGTGTGTGTAAACAAGACTGTGTTTGAGATTTATGTTAATAGCTAAAAACAAATCAGAATGTAAGCACAGCGTAAAACAACTAAAGAAATAAATAAAAATAAATTAGAAAGGCGCTGAGGTGGTGCAGCGGGATATTCCGCCAAGATTGGCTGGGTGCCATCTAGTGGGCGTAATTGGCAGTGCCTGCAGCAGACACGTTTCTGCTAGGGCAGGATAACCGGACTATGTGGGTGGGGTCTTCAAAACGCTGTGTAAGGACCCTGATTAGCAGATAGAGAGGCGCCTGTGCAGAGTGCATGGGTGAGAAAGGGTTCCGCTAAGGGCTGTGCACGGGTCAGAGGAGCCGTAGGCAGCTATATACCCACCTCGACTGCAATTAAGGCTCCCCCAGCAGTGGAAGACAAATTGACTACGCTAAAATGGGAGAAAATGGATAAATAAATATATATAATAAATTAGAAAAACACTCCTGCATTTTGTAAAGGTAGATATGTTTTTTTGTAGGCTTTTGGCAAGAATAAATGTTTACTTTGTTACTAATAAGCTAGACTTTTGTTTTTCTGTACCACACCGGACATGTTTTTTTATTTTTTTATTTCTACAACTCAATAAAATATTTGAGTAATTAATAAAAGTATGTAATGAGTAAAAGTAATTTACAACCAGCCTTATTTTTGTTTATCTTTATTTGCACCAGTTGTTTTATTAGTTTTATTTCACAGTGGCTCAGTGGGTAGCACTGTTGCATCACAGCAAGAAGGTCCTGGGTTCGATTCCCAGGTGGGGCGGTCAGGGTTCTTTTTGTTTGGAGTTTCCATGTTCTCCCCGTGTCTGCGTGGGTTTCATCCGGGAGCTCCAGTTTCCTCCCACAGTCCGAAGACATGCAAGTGAGGTTAATTGGAGATACAAAATTGTCTGTCACTGTGAATGTATGAATGTAACCAAAGTGTGTAAAACATGACGTTAAAATCCTAATAAATAAATAAATCAATTTTGCATAGCAGCAGCTTGACAAATGTTAAGTCTCCTGTTCTTGTTATTGGTCTGATATTTCACTATCTCGATGATACTCCTACTCTAATTCTGTTTCTTTTTTTGCTCATTATTATGTGCCTCCCACCAATTCCTTACATACTAGTCCTTTCCTTTTTTTTTATCTTGCAGTGTTCACGTTCTTTCCTTCTTTTTTGTTATCTTAACTGTTCTCTCAGCTTTCTTACTCTCCTTTCCATGTTATTTTCTTCCTGTCTTCAGTATATCTCTAAATTAAACCCTCTTTTTACTGAACTTCCTGTTGTATTATCTTTATTATCTTTATTTATTTTATCTGATTTATTTAGGGTTACTGTTTTTCCTCATGCTTTATCACTCTGTTTAGATCTGTAATCTGTTATGGCTTTTTAAGTTTTCTATTTCCTTACACACCACTGTGCTGCCCTCTTCTGACCACTCAGTTTCGTTTGTTCCATTTATTGGACCCTTTTTAAGATCAAATTTTGTTAATGTGTTTATTTTCCCCAGTACATAAACTGCCCCAGTAATGTGGTTCAATTTACTAAGTGGAACCAGTATCTATATTTAATTTTATTACCCTGTTTACCTAATTTACTGTCTTTCAATGAATATTACAACTTTTAGTGGCTCAGCTGGCCAACTAAACTGGGCACTTCCAGGCAGATCTGTATCACAGCAACAATTAAGGTGGTGTGTTATCACAAACTGCCCCAGTCAGCACGTGCATGTGTTGCTCGACTCGGTTTGTTTCAACGCCACTCAGGTGGCACAGCGGTAAAACACGCTAGCACACCAGAGCTGACATTTCGAACTCGTCAGTTCAAAACTCAGCTCTGCCATCTGGCTGGGCTGGGCGGCTATATGAACAACGATTGGCTTGTGTCAGTTCGCTCTCCTCAATGGGCTGGGGGTCAGCACCAGTAGAGAGGAAGCATAATGCAATTGGGTAAAAATACTGCCTTGCTGTGGTCACTGTTTTTTTAAGATTAGAACAGTCCAGTGCCCAATCCTTTAAAACACACTTGTTGACAACCCTAAATGAAGAGTTTTACAGCCTGTAATTGTCTCAGTTCACCAGTCAAAGCCCTAATGTTAATAATTTTCTCTTCTTATCTGTATTACCATTCCTAAAAATAACTTTTTAATGCTTACTATATTTACACAATATGCTAGCTTTTTTCTTAACACCTTCAAGTATAATAAAAACATTCATCAATATTTAAAATATTTACCATAAAACATTTAGTATTTTGTTTATATAGACAGGTCTTTCCCTCAGTGTAGCAGGTCTTTATCACATCTCTATCAGGTCAGGTCATGACAACGTCTGAATATGTCCTGAATCCACTGTACATACATTTACATGTCTATAATAATAAATACAGGATTTCTATTTCCATAATCATTATGAGCTTCTGTTGAAAATAGGTGCTTTCGGGACCCTGGGTGTTGGAGGCGGCTTTGCGCTGGGAGCAAAGCTCTGCCGTCCTGACTCAGAGGTATGACAACATTTTGTATCTTCTTCTGTCAGAGACTTCATGTAAAATTTGAGATTTTGTTCTGCAATAATATATTCTTGGTGTCAAGTCAGATAAGTTATAGGTTTTCCTGTAAAAAGTGACCTTACTTGTTTATAGGTGTGGATTATTTATGGCGATGGCTCCTTGGGTTACAGTTTGTTAGAATTCGATACTTTCAACAGACACAAGGTATGTACTATGTGATCACCCATAACACAGTGTTGTATCATGTAATCCCTTTAGAATTTTATTATAATAATAATTAATGAAGACTTATTTGAAAGTAGCTTCTTTTTCACTAGATACCTGTAATTGCACTGGTGGGAAATGATGCCTGTTGGAGTCAGATCTCCAGGGAACAAGTGCCTATTCTTGGAAGCAATGTAGCCTGTGGCCTTGCTTTTACAGGTAATATGATAAAAATGAATATTTTACGTACACTGTCCACAGACCTAAATGATCATGTGTTAGAAGTACAACACAGTAACAAAACATCCCATATCAATGCAGAACTGCATAACCATAAACCCCAAACTCTGAATAAAACCTCCTCCAGAGCGCATACTCACACACATTTTGTTGTTACTGAATGGAATACGGTATTCCAAGATCAAGCATCTACACAATTAAGAAGCATAAGGAAACAATAAAGAAGTAAAAGTACAGTGCAAGTTTAATTGCAATATTGTATTTCTGTATATTGTTTTTAACTTGTTTGTAAATTGTATTTCAGTGTTTTTATATTATATTCGTGTTCTTTTCAGTGTCAAAACAACCCCATTATTTTATATAAGCCTAAAATATATGCAGTTCCACTGGACCATGGAACACATTAACAGGTTTCCCCATACATCCTTATGGGAAAAAATACCTAGAAACTCAACGCCTTTAACACTCAACCCCAGTCCCAGAACCAATTGACGTCACGTTTCAAGGTACCACTGTTATTGGCTGCATTGATTGGTCCCTCAATTCTTACCAGTATTCTTGTCCCTGCCTCTGAGAGTGATGCCGCCACCACGTCTCATCATAGGGGTGGATTAGTCAGACAGACAGTTTAGACAGTTTAATCACAGACATCCTTAGCAGTGCTGTTAATTTTATGGCACAGTTTTTGTCCTGACAGTGCATAAATTGTGTTTTTCCTAACTATATTTACAGTTTATCTAAGTCAGCATTAAATGTGTTACCATTGAAAAGATACTTTAATTTCTCAGTGAGCTGCAAGGCAAAAAACTCTTCTAACCAAGATGAACATAAAGGCTTATTTCAAGACTTATTGAATGATAGAATAAATGGAAGCTACAATACATAGCGTAGCCTACCTTAATAGTTGAATGTGGATGGTGCGAGACTTCATGTAAAATACTCGTCTGTTTTGACACCCCCACAGAATTGGTTGGGAATTTTCCAAACCCGGCTACCTAAGTGTTTTCAGAAGCTTTACACTTCGACATCCTGGACATTTTAACTAACCGATTGCTGTAGGATTGTTAGGACTGCCTCATGTTGCAAATGAACCAGTAAACGTGAGGCACTTGAACGCTACGCGAATGAAAAATGTTACATCACTAAACACAAAACTTAAAGTTTGAATTTCACAGCTAATTGCATATTACACGGGAAACAGCTTATCTTATGGTCTGTGACGCAATTTTCGCTGCCGTGAATTAGGTAGGGCCTTAGTCATGACTTTGAAAAGAAAATGCAGGTAATTGACCGAGTTTATACCTACATATGTAAAAGAAATGTACCTATTTATTTAAGTAAATGTTGCTCCGAGAACAAACAAGAAACCTCTTTAACCCATTTACATCACAGTTATTTACAGCACTGCATTTTTAATATTGGCCAGATTTTTGGTGACTTAAAATAGCTTGTTTTATTACATTTATAGTAAAAACTATTGAGGTTGTCAAATTACAGTGCTTATAAAATAATACAAGAAGTGATTTAATTTAAAATAATGATATTTTAATTGCTTTTTTTCCCCTTTCTTCCAGATTATCATGTTGCTGCCAATGGCCTTGGTGGCAAAGGTTACCTGATTGGGAATAAAGAAGAGTCAGTTCTTGAGGACATTGTGAAAGAGGCACAAGAGGAGTGTAGAGAGGGCACAGCTGTGCTGCTCAATGTTTTAATAGGAAAAACCAACTTTAGAGACGGGTCGATTTCTGTGTAGTGAACGATTGTTCATTGTTCTCCTGCCTCCCTTGTTCACATTTCATTTGTTTGATATAAAATGTAAAAGACATAATTGATGGCTAAATAACAGAATGACACAAATGTAACAAAATTAAAATAGCTTTATTTTTTCTATCTGATAGAATAGAATACAAGCTTTAAAACTAGACTGATTTTTAAAGAAACATTTCTTCTAAGGGGTTGCACATTTTATTGCCAGAAAATCAAAGACATTTCTTTGACTGTATTTCAGTTTTTAAACAACAATGAATTGTTTTCAGATTTTTAAACCTTTAAGCACTATGGTAATTATGTTTATATTTATGTTTTTATTATTAGTTGATTATTTTAAAGTATACTCTTTGGTAGCCATAGTAAAACTAATAATTAAATATGTGTGGCTATGAAATTAATGAATGTAAATGAACTTGCAGATTGAAGTTAAGTGGTTAATAATTTCAAAGCCAAGGCAACTGTGATAAATGTCATAACATTAACAGTGTCTATAATGGAAAATCAGCAATGATTTAAAAAATAAATAAGTGTTCAACCACTTGTTTTTTTTTTTAATTTAATTTAAAAAGTTCATATATCTGCTTTACATTTACAGTGTATTTATTTATATACACCGATCAGCCATAACATTAAAACCACCTTTTTGTTTCTACACTCACTGTCCATTTTATCAGCTCCACTTACCATATAGAAGCACTTTGTAGTTCTACAATTACTGAATGTAGTCCATCTGTTTCTCTGCATACTTTGTTAGCCTCCTTTCATGCTGTTCGTTCTTTAATGGTCAGGACTCTCCCAGGACCACTACAGCGCAGGTATTATTTAGGTGGTGGATCATTCTCAGCACTGCAGTGACACTGACATGGTGGTTGTGTGTTAGTGTGTGTTGTGCTGGTATGAGTGGATCAGACACAGCAGCACTGCTGGAGTTTTTGAGCAAAGATGGCCAGAGGATCTCCAGTTTGTCAAGCACTATGGAGTAACATGCACAAATGCCACTTAAAACTTAACTGTGCAAAAAAGAAGCCTTATGTTAACCATGTCCAGAAGCTGCGTCGACTTCTCTGGGCTCTGAGGCATCTAGGACGGACCATCACACAGTGGAAATGTGTATTGTGGTCAGATGAATCAGCATTCCAGGTCTTTTTTTTTTTGGAAAAAATGGACGCTGTGTGCTCAAAAATGAAAAAGATCATCCAGACTGTTATCAGCAACAAGTTCAAAAGCCAGGATCTGTCATGGTATGGGGCTGTCTCAGTGCCCTTGGCAAAGGTCATTTACACTTCTGTGATGGCAGCATTAATGCAGAAAAGTACATTGAGAACATATGCTGCCTTCAAGACGTCATCTCTTCTAGGGACGTTCATGCATTTTTCAACAAGACAATGTAAAACCACATGATGCACACATTACAAAGGCGTGGCTGTGAAGGAAGAGGGTACAAGTACTGGACTGGCCTGCCTGCAGTCCTGACCTGTCCCCAATAGAGAACGTGTTGAGGATTTTGAAACGAAAAATAGGACGACAACGACCCCGTACTGTTGCACAACTTAAGACGTGTTTGCAGGAAGAATGGGACAAAATAAAAGCTGAAACACTAAATCACCTGGTATCCTCTCTGCCAAAATATCTTTTAAGTGTGGTGAAAAGGAATGGCAACATTACAAAGTGCTAAATGCTTTACTGTCCCAACTTTTTTTGGAATGTGTGTGGTTTTTTTAATGAAGTTGAGCAGATAAAACATAAAATATCTCAGGTTCATCCTGTCTGCAATGAAATAAGTCAAAGTAAGAAATTGTGGTTTTTTTATTATTACAGCAGCACTGATATGTTAATGGAATATTGTGCTGTACATCATTTAAGGCAGTGTTACTAGTAGTTTTTACATTTTTGCATTTTATAAACCTGGGGGTTCATAAAAATAATTTTTTATCATGGATTCTGATTTTTTTTTTTTTTTAATATACAGTATTTTACTTTCTAGCCACAGGGCCTTTGAATTGATGGACTAATGCTATTATGTCATGGATGTGCTGAGATGGAGTCACCACCCAAATAATGTCTCATTGTTTTTTTGAATGGTTTATTTTTGTTTAGGAAAACAGTGACTGCCATTACTGCAGATAATCAGCAATGATACATGATGGTTTCAGACCCCATGGGTTCTTAAAATAGATATAATTGACAGTTTTACCCATCAGTCTAAACTAAATCATGGATAATAATGAACTGAAAACATATTGCTGTGGAACTCACATTGTGGTCAGGTGCATCGTGTTTGCTTGAATTAGATTTTGGAAATGTGTCTCAAAATCAAGTCCTTATGGCAGACTGGCAAGATTGGACACTGTACATTAAATGGCATTCGTCAGCCCACTTGAAATGGCTAAAAAGATGGAATGAGGAAATGATCCTCTGGTCTGATTAATCAGTTTAAAACTGACTAGAATCTCAGGTATGCACACCTGTTTCCCCATATAAAGTAGCCATAAACCTGATGCCGCCTCATTTCACATGGGTACACCATGTCAATATGTTAAATGTTCTGCTGCCTACTATTAGCTAGTTCATTAGGAAAGGACAGCATACAGCATTAGGAACATTGTTCATTTACAAAATATTTGCAGAAACCATTAAGATTGTTGTCTGAAAATTGTTAATATGTAATATTAACATATAAAATGGTCTTACCTATTGGCTTTAAACTGCGTAACAATTCTTCAAAAGCTGTTGGGAGATGGCTTAGTGCAGCTGTTAAATTACACATTAGGAGACATGTTTAACCATTCAGGCCAATCAGGTTCACAGATGTAACCTACAGCTCCTCCCTTCATGTCCACCAACTTTGGGCAATGAAGGTGAGATTTCACAAATGTAAGTCTACTCAGGTGGTCTTCAACTTAATACCAAAATCTGACTAGGTTTACAATGCGATGCTCAGTGACGACAATAAGATCACAAATCCTGTGATTCTTCAGTGTGTCAAGCCTTCAGAAGAGAAAACAAATCTTATACTCAAGTGATTTTTACCAAGTTATTCTTGCCAAGTATTTATAAACTTATAGCTACTAAAACAATACAGTTTAAAATAAGCTTATTTACTAGTCTGAAAACAGTATTGTTGCTTTTTCTTCATTGGACTTAAACACCACAGAAGGATCTAAACAACCAAACAACAGAAAGCAAGTTCTTTGTCTGGGTAAGAAAGTTTGACCTTTTCTAAACGTTTAACCAAATGACATTTATTTGTACAGTAGTTCTGAAAGGTGTGTAATTGAAAATGACTCAATTCTAATATGAAACCACAAATATAACATTTTACACATATTAATAAATGAATTTAAAATAGCTTAATTAGAACATTTTTTAAAAAGCACCTTAACGCAGTTGAACATTTAAGAGCAAGATTGGGTATGTAAACTGAATTAAGAATCAACAAAAATTACTGTAATAAAGAATTGTTGTAAAATTAGTTTAGTATTCAGCTTTCTTTTGACATTCAGCATTCCAGTCCATCTCACTCACAGAAATTAGGAACTACTTACTTAGTATACAATTTCATAGGCAAATAAAATGTCAGCACACAACAATTACAATTTCAGACCAAATTTCAACTTTAAATTCTATTCATCATTGTAAA
This sequence comes from Trichomycterus rosablanca, assembly GCF_030014385.1. Lineage (NCBI taxonomy): Eukaryota > Metazoa > Chordata > Actinopteri > Siluriformes > Trichomycteridae > Trichomycterus > Trichomycterus rosablanca. The sequence goes on along the minus strand of NC_085998.1, from coordinate 20,820,723 downwards.
ATGCAGTCAACATAGGCTTATTTAAAATGATTAAATTTTTTTATGGAGATAAAGAAATCTAATAAAGGCTTGTAGCAATTGAATCAATAATGTCAAACTAACTTTTAAATGCAAAGATTAATATTCCTTACACACTACAAAAATATTTCTTAGAAATACATATTTTCTATTTTATAATTACATAGGTAAATAAATCTATTAGTCTTGGAGAATTTAATTTATTGATGTCAAACCAACTTTTACATACAAAAACTAATGTTCCCAACATACTACCGAACTGGTTTTAGAAATAGTTCTTTAAATTATTTTAATTCTTGCACTGTTTAAATACACATATTATTATTCTTTACATACTACCAAACTGTTTTATATTCAAGAATGCTATTAAATGGTAATTATTATTATTATTCGTATTATTAATAATAATATCTGGATTATGTGTATAAATAAATGTAATAAAGTATTGTACCATTTGAATAAATTATATTAAACCAACTTTTAAATGCGTTTTTACAGACTACAAAACATTGATGAAAATGAACATTTTATTTATTAAATAATTATTTATTAATTCATTACCTATGTACATTAATTATTTATTAATTTATGTACATAGGTAAATAAATTCATTAAAGTCTTGAACTATTTGATTTATTAATGTCAATGTAACAATCCCACCTGCCATGCTCTGTTTGGCCTGGTAGGTGGAGAGCCTAGGCAATATTTTTTTATGTTGCCAGTCTTTTGCATGCTATTTATCAAACTCCAAGCAAACTTTTATATGCCTTTTACTCAGCAGTGGCCAATTTTACCATAAAGACCTTATTTATGCAGTGCTGCAGAGCTGCTTGTCCATCCAACAGCTTCTTCATTCTCTGCAAAGGACTTTTAGAGCTCTTTTACAAAGACTGTTGGGTCCTCCGTTACCTTTCTGACCAAGGGCCTTCCTGCCTGGATGCCCAATTTGGTTGAACTGTAATAAGGGTCTAACTTCCTGTGAACACTTAAATCCTTAGATTTTTTTTCATGATCATGTCCTGATAAATGCCTTAAAACAAGCTGATTGTGGAAATCTATAGGCGGGTATCTGGGGTTTTTTGGACTTTGGCTTTATTTTATGGCTTTATTTTTGTCCTGACAATGCAGTGACATTCTTAACACATCAAGAACAATTAAAGCAAACTGAGTGCATCTGGCCACAATTTTGGAGTGTCACAGCAAAAAGTCTAAACTCTGTTATAAGTAATATATTTCCATTGTGTATTTGTTATGAATTTTCTTTTCTCTATTAATACTGGTATCTACCTTTATATTGGTATTTCAAAACATGAGTTAACAAAGCCAGTTTTTATTGGGGATTTGATCTTGTTCACATAAAGGGCAGCAAGGTTTTGGCACACACTATATAGTATATTATCATTATCATTATGCAGTTTAAAACTACTGTAATAATGTTAACAGTCTGTATATTTTTCAGTGCTTGTATTACAAAAACATTCATTTAAAACCAATTATTTTGGCCTTTGTGTTCTTAGTAATACATGGTTTAAGGCATTTTTTGCTGGAGTCGCATGGCCTCTATTGCGATGGTGAAGACAGAGAAACGATCTGCCCCTAATTCTATGGATGGTGACATGGTGACTAAAAAAGCCAGGTAAGAAACTCTGCTTCTAAAAGAAATTTGGAAGCAGGCCAATACTTTTTCATAGCATTGTAAATTTTAGCTGCTGTGTTGTACATCAAAGCACTTCTTTTTAATATGTACTTTTAAATAATCAGTTAATCTCTTTTTTTCTACAGAAAGTTACTTCCTAGTCTGAAGACTAAGCGAGCTCCTGAGCTGGTGCTGGTTATTGGCACAGGAGTGAGCTCAGCAGTGGCTCCTCAGGTCCCAGCACTGCGTTCATGGAAAGGACTGATTCAGGCACTACTAGATGCTGCCAATGATTTTGACTTGTTGGAGGAAGAGGAGAGCCGGCCCTTTCAAAAGAGTTTACAGGAGGATAAGAACCTAGTGCATGTTGCCCATGACCTTATTCAGAAACTTTCTCCGGTAAGGCATTTTACACACTGCACCAGGAGTGCATTTACATTCTCAAATAAATCAGATTACTGCAAGAAATTTGATTACGACAATAATCCAGTTACTGGGTTTACATACAGTTTCTTTTATGAAAAAACCCTTTAAGTAATCTTATTTCTTAGTGCAACTACTTGAAGTACCACTGTAAAATGGAATTAGTACATTTAACATTTAGTAATGTGTATTTATAATTTAATTATATTAAATGCTAATATAAAAATGTGTTTGATAAATATATCAGTCCTACCAAGATTGTGACTATTTAAATGGCTGGGTCCATCCAAGTGAGAGCGAACCTATGCCTAAACCTGCCTAAGAACCTTTGCTGATTCTGGCACTGTGGGGAACTTTGTTATAGATAAATTCAGGAACTGTGTACAGTAACTATCCCAAAAATATACACTAATGGCTATATTAATTCTATATTCTAATTAATTAAGTAATTAGTAATTACATTATATACTTAAGACTATATATAGCTATAGAAATATTAAGATAAAATATGTGTGAGTGGCTGTTGCTCTGATTAATGCACTATAATGACAGGGTGCTTTATATAAAATCATCTTCTTTAAGGAAAAACCACAATCTCATGTGTTTACATTGACATCCTAATTATTATGTGTTGATGTTCACCGTTTAACATCTGCAAACTCTCTTGCTACCCCATTAATATGCATTTCAAACGTCTTACTGCTTATATGCAGCGGACAGGTAATGTGCGCTCCACCTTCTTCAAGGACTGCCTATATGAAGTGTTTGATGATTTGGAGTGCAAGATGGAGCATTCTGGGAAACACCTACTGGGATCAGTGCTCCAGCTGATGGAGAGTGGTGCACTTGTCCTCACCACTAATTTTGACAATCTTCTTGAGATCTATGCAGCTCATCAAAGCACAAGGTTGGAATCTCTGGACCTCACTGATGAGAAAAAGGTACCATTAAAATTAATAAGCATGGTATAGCATGGTAAACCCTGTTTACTAGTACTCTTTGGTGTATTACTGTAATCTACAGCGCCTATAGAAGAAAATCCTTGCCTTTTTTACACTATACCAAGAAAATTCAAATTAATTAAGTCTGACATTTTCCAGTTGTATGACTTTAATTGTAGCGGTCATTATTTTTAAATAAAACCAGCTGTTCCTTGAGTATTCCATTACTAAAAAATTGCCATGGCTGCAAAAGTGTTTTCAAAAGGCCTGCACGATAAAGTAGTGGAGGATAAGTTAGGAGAATGATACAAAAATATTTCAGAGGTTTTAACTATCATCTGAGTACTACAACCCCTGGCAAAAATTATGGAATCACCACTCTTGGAAGATGTTCTTTCAATTGTTTAATTTTGTAGAAAAAAAATAAATCACAGACATGCCACAAAACTATCATTTCTCAAACTGTCAACCCTCTGGCATTAAGAAACAATAAAAAAAGAAACAAATATAATAGTTGTGGTCAGTCACAATTGCTTTTTTTTAGATCAAGTAGAGGAAAAAAATATGGAATCACTCAAATCTGAGGAAAAAATTATGGAATCATTAGAAAACACTGCACCATTATTACTTTGTTGCACCACCTCTGGCTTTTATAATGGTTTAAACTCTCTGAGGCATGGAGTTAACTAATGACAAACAGTATTCTTCATCAATCTGCCTTCAACTGTCTCTTATTGCTGTTGCCAGATCAGCTTTGCAGGTTGGAACCTTGTCATTGACCATTTTCTTCAATTTCCACCAGAGATTTTCAAATGGATTGAGATCCGGACTATTTGCAGGCCATGCCATTGACATTATATGTTTTCTTGAAGGAAAGTTTTCACGTCCTTTGCCCTATGGCAAGATGCATTATCATCTTGAAAAATGAAGTCATCATCACCAAACATCCTTTCAACTGATGGAATAAGAAAAGCGTCCAAAATTTCAATGTGGACTTTGGCATTTATTGAAGACCATCTCCCCTGTGCCTTTACCCGACATGCAGGCCCATATCATCAACAACTGTGGAAATTAACATGTTTTCTTTAGGCAGTTATTTTCATAAATTTCATTGGACAGACACCAAACAAAAGTTCCAGCATCATCACCTTGCCCAATGCAGATTCGCGATTCATCACTGAAGATCACTTTTATCCAGTCACCCACAGTCCACGATTGCTTTTCTTTAGCCTACTTTAACCTTGTTCTTTTCTTTTTAGGTGTTAATGGTGGCTTTTGTTTGGCTTTTCTGTATGTAAATCCCATTTCTTTTAGGTGATTTCTTACAGTTCAGTCACAGACATTGACTCCACTTTCCGGCCACTTGTTTCTCATTTGTTTTGTTGTGCATTTTCTGTTTTCAAGACATATTGCTTTGTTTTCTATCTTGATGCTTTGATGTCTTACTTGGTCTACCAGTATGCTTCCCTTTTACAACCTTCCCATTTTGTTTGTACTTGGTCCAGATTTTAAATACAGCTTACTGGGAACAACCAACATCTTTTGCGACATTCCACAATGATTTATCTTCTTGAAGGAGTTTTATAATCCTCTCATTTGTTTCAACTGACATATCTTGTGTTGGAACCACGATTCATGACAATCTGCTTTGTGCAACAGCTCTCCGAGGTGTAAGCACTCTTTTTAAACTGAAGAATAATTAGCAAATCTAATCTGCTGCAGATGTTTTGTTTTTAAACTGCAAATTACAGAGTGATTCCATAATTTTTTCCTCAGATTTGAGTGATTCCATATTTTTTTCCTCTACTTGATCTAAAAAAAAGCAATTGTGACTGACCACAACTATTATATTTGTTTCTTTTTTTTATTGTTTCTTAATGCCAGAAGGTTGACATTTTGAAAAATGATAGTTTTGTGGCATGTCTGTGATTTTTTTTTTTTTTTACAAAATTAAACAATTGACAGAACATCTTCCAAGAGTGGTGATTCCATAATTTTTGCCAGGGGTTGTATTCAGAGCGTAGTCAAGAAGTGGAAAGTCTATGGCACCCTAAACGCCAGACCAGGATGACCTGAATGATTGAACCAGAAGGATGTTGGTCAGAAAAGCTAACAGGATGCCAATGGAAATTTTAAAGGACTTACAAGTCTTTATGGCTGAGATTGCAATGGGGCCAAATTGCAGTTGGTCAGGATTGAAGATGTTGAAATGAATGGTTCACATTCTTTAAAATTCTTGAGGCTATACAGTTGAAGATGTGCAGGAGGTTCACCTTTCAGCATGACAATGACCCTAAACACACTAACAAAAAACAAAGCAGAACCTTAAGGATAGGAAGGTAAATGTTCTTCAGGGCCAGGTCAGAGCTCTGAATTACATCTGTTTAAAAATCTGTGGATGGACTTGAGGGAGAGCAGTGCAATGCCACCCTGACCACCTGTTGTACTCTGCATATTACCAGTTCCTACTAAAATGTGCAGTTTTATAAACAATACATTATTTGGTATTATTATTTGGCTTTGTTGTTGGAGAAAATTGTAATCAGTACTTTCAATACTTTAAATTTAAATCCTATTTCTTTATGTATGTGTCTGTGTTTTGCTGTGACTAAAGGTCCTGGAATGGGCTCAGGAGAAAAGAAAGCTGAGTGTGCTTCATATCCATGGTGTTTACACAAACCCTAGTGGCATTGTTCTACATCCTGCTGGTTACCAGAATGTTCTAAGAAACACTGAAGTCATGGTAAATGAATTATTTTTTTTCAGATTTAGTTATAGGCTTTGATCATTTAGAGTTTGGGGTGGGGATTTTTCCCATTGGTGCATGCTTTTCATAATATTTGACAAATAACGGAATATTTTGCACATGTACTAACAAACTGAGTAGTAATTTTGTTATAGTTGGGAATATATTTACAGCTCATTGTCTGACTTTAAATGTGATAACACTTTATTTTAAGGAATGCAAATTAGGGGCATATTCAGGGATTGTTCTTTCCTCAATAAAGCATAAGTGAGGGCTATGTGGAAATCACTAATAATTGTATCATTAGTTGTAATAATGCGCTAAATTAAACTAGTGTTAGAGTGTAATTGGCAGCAACCACGTGCTCTCATTCATGTGGGTTCTAGGTCATAACAGGTTTATTGTGGCTGTAGTTAATAAAAGTTTAATAAGTTACTAATAAACCAAGAAGTGTTCCATATTCTAAAGTGAGGTTCTACTCCTTACTAAATAGACTTAAAAGCACTAAATCAGTATTTAAGTCAATCTGAGTCCCATAATTGGCCTTCTATACATAAATTATTTTGTCAAGATGTCAAAATGCATGTTGAAATATTACATGTGGCATAATAGAAATTGTTGTGTTTAGTTTTTTTAAGTTATTAGTGATTTATTAACCCCTTATTTACTTAATAAACTTACATATAGCAATAAACCTGACACTATCTAGAAACCGCATGAATCAAATTGCTGCCAATACACACTAATAACGAATAACGATAATACATTTAGGTAATAATTCATACTCAGTAATTTGCATAACAGGGTCTTATTTGTTAAGTCTGCATTATTACAACAAATTAATTAGAAATTAGTAGTGATTTCCACAAAACTAACCTCCAATTATATATTAATAAACTAATATATATTTGCATTTGTAATTGGTTTGCAAAGAAATGCACTGGCTGATAGTCATTATCCTTGTGATAACACTGTTTTTATGTTGACTCTCAGAGGGAGATCCAGAAGCTGTATGAGACCAAATCATTCGTGTTCTTGGGGTGTGGCCGGACTGTGGATGACACAACCTTCCAGGCTCTGTTTTTAGAAGCAGTTAAGCACAAATCTGATCTGGAGCACTTTATGCTGGTGCGCAGAGAGGATGTTGGAGAGTTCAAGAAACTCCGTGACAATATGCTTGACAAGGGCATTAAGGTCATTTCATACGGCAATGAGTACGCCGACTTGCCTGAGTACTTCGAGCGGCTGGCTAATGAGATCTGCAACAGGGGTGTGATAACTAATGGATGCGGTGAGCACAAAATGTTTAATAAATATATAACATAAACCTACATATACAGAAACAATTATTATTTAATTCTTTTTCTTTGTTTGTTGGACCAGCTCAATGGCTTAATAGGTCTTAGGGTAGTCTTAACTGCTACAGTAGCACAAAGCTAACAGCACATAGGTTTTCAAAGTAAATGTTAAACATATTACACCAGTGCTGCACATCCATGTGATAATGCATAAAAATACAAATGCTAAGAAATCAACTGTTATTTTATGTAGCAGAAAAAAAACATGCAGTAAGTGAATACATTTTAGTTTATGGCTTGTCAAGTTATTTGACACAAAAATAATTTCACAATATCTTCATGGAACGGACCCTATCATGCATGGCAGCACTGTCATGCTAAACATGGAAACTAAGTATACAATTATCTCAAATTTTACTGAACACCATAGCATTTAGATTGTCCTTCACTGCAGAGCTAATTCTATGATTTTATTATAGGTTGGTCAAAGATTCTAATTCAAGAGCCAAATTACACCAGCTCTGAACACATGTCAGCTTCATAATTTATATAGACATTTCAAGTCACGTTTATTTGTTATTTGTAAGACCAGGGCAACACAGTCCGGGCAAAACTACAAGAATTTAGATCTTGTTGTCTTTATAGAAGCCGTTTTGGTAGCTTTTGCATTTGCAGATTTTCATTAATACATCTCCAGATGCTTCACACTCTTGGATTTGGGCATTTTGCTTCATGTCAGATTCTCAAAAAAAAAAAATTAAGTTTAGATAGTGAGCATGTTTAAACATCTTTACCATTTTCAGGTGTTTGATGAGGTTTTTAAGTCTACACTTTGAGTGGGCCACTTAAGAGAGACTTGCCATGAAACCAATCCATTGTTGTGTTGGCTTTTTTCTTCAGGTAATTGTTGTGTTGAAAGGTGAGGTCTGAGGTTGAGAGGATTTTCTTGTATTTTGCTGCATTCATCTGTTTCTCAATTTTTACGAGTCTCTTTGTCCCTGCTACTGAGATGCACCCCCACTGTGCAGGCACCATCGATCAGCCAGCAGAGTTATGAGGAAACTCTTTTCAGCCGTTATCCTGCCCCTACAGACACACAGCCAATAACGTCTGTGTAGGTGACCAGCTGGCTGATAGCAGAACTGAGACTCGAACTTGAGAGCTCGAGATTTCAGCACTGGTAGGCCTAGCATATTTCTATTTAGATGATGTTTAGATTCATAGGTGTGGCAGTAATCATGCCTGGGTGTAGCTAGTGAAACAGATGAATTTGGTTAACTGGTTGATTTAGTATCTAAGTGGTAAATTACTTTGTCACATAGGACTATAGGGATAAACAGCATTTTTTGTACAGAGGGCCCCTGTTTCCAACTGTTAGTTTCAGGGATGTGACTATTTTGAAAGCCTTTGTGAAATAGGTGTAAGGAGACCTAAGATGCCCAGTTGCTAATTACTGTTCAATATTTTACATACGATCAGTTGGGGCGGCACGGTGGCTAAGTGGGTAGCACTGTTGCCTCACAGCAAGAAGGTCCTGGGTTCGATCCCCAGGTGGGGCGGTCCGGGTCCTTTCTGTGCGGAGTTTGCATGTTCTCCCAGTGTCTGTGTGGGTTTCCTCCGGGTGCTCCGGTTTCTTCCCACAGTCCAGAAACATGCAGCCAGGCTAACTGGAGACACTGAATTGTCCTATAGATAGCTAGCAACTAGGATGCATAAACCAGTGCATTGTAGTGCCAGTCCCAAGCCCGGATAAATAGGGAGGGTTGTGTCAGGAAGGGCATCCGGCATAAAAACTGTGACAAATCATTAATGCGGATCACGATCCGCCGGCGACCTCTAACGGGAGCAGCCGAGGAAATAGAGATTTTACATACGATCAGTAATTTGTGTAAGCACCTCAATGACAACGATAATAGTAAGGAATAAAAATCTCAGTCAGTATGACCAAGAACTTTTTGGCCCATTCCAAAACATGTACTCCCCGTGTTCACGTGGGTTTCCTCCGGGTGCTCCGGTTTCTTCCCACAGTCCAAAGATGTGCATGTGAGATAAATTGGAGACACTAAATTGTCCATGACTGTGTGTGATATAACCAAGTAACTACCGTGTCGGTCATGAATGTAACCAAAGTGTAAATCATGACGTTAAAATCCTAATAAACAAACAAACAAACTTAATGTGCTGATACAGGAACTTTCTTCTGATTTTCACAGGATCTCCAAGGTAGGAGAAAACTGAAATGGCTTTACTACGCAGAGAAGCCTCCTTAAAGGTTTGGACGTGTATGCTTTTCTCTTTGTGGTTGTAAGATGACCTGAGTTTTGGATCGACTTCAGATGTGTCATGCATGTTTCTCAGTACTAAGATATGACACAATATAACACAAAGCTTTCAACAACCGTCACACTTTTAACTGCATCTTCAATTACAAACACTTAAATTTTGTCTTACAATGGGCTGGCACCTTGCATATTGTGGCTAGTTAGGGAGAACCACAGCTTTTCCTGTGGACTACCCTTGCTAAACATATCTTTACAGAATAACTAAGAGCTTACTACACACCAGCTACACTTTTTATTGAGATATAAATGCCATTGAACAGCCTACCTACTTCTTCATTTTTTTTATATAAATGTAACAATCGTCCAAAGAAGTAATTGTTCTTTCCTACTGCATTATTTTCACATGTGGTTTTCTGTCCAGATGTTAACTATTAATACAGGCTCTTTAAAAATTAAACCTTTTTATACAATATGACACTGGCATATTATTTCAAGAATGTTGCATCTTGTCCTGTTCCAAACTCATTCTATACAAAGAGATTTGCATTTCATGCACTCAAGATTTACCTTAAAACAAATTCTGGTAGATATAAAAAGGCAAAATCATTCATATAAATTTCTTCCAATAATCTTCACTGCACTTGCAATAACTAAAGTGAAATACTTGTCACTAATCCATAATAAGGATGCTAATGGGTTAATATTCTTTTTCCAGGTGGTTGACAAGGTGTTGCTAGTTGAGTGGTGTGGTGCATTGGGCCACTGTGAAGTTTGGTGAAGGAGGGATGAGGCTGTGGGGTTGTTTTTCAAGTGTTGGCTTAGGCCCATTAGTCTCAGTTAAGGGAAATCTTAATGCTTTAGACATGCCAAGACATTTGTATGCATCTAACATTGTGGGAACAGTTTGAGAAAGAAATAATGTCAAGGCGACCCAAAACAAGTAAAACCAACAAAATGAAACACATTTGAAGCATATTTAGTTTTCTTAATTAATTTAATGTATATTTCTACATTTATAAAGAGAACATATCAGTTATTGGGTTGCCCCAATGGAGCCAGAGTAAAGAAATAATTTTCCTTCTACCTTGACAAGTCAACACGTTATGCTTTTTCAACATTTAATAGCACACATCTTGTTGGCAGAAGATGGTTCAAACCAAAAAGCTGCAACCATCAGGAATAGAAGTCGCAGCATCTACAGTTCAGCTGTATTAAGCATTAGCTCAGCTGGCATTAGCATTGCTGAGATTTAACACCATCTGTTTTGGTTAGCTATGTACTTTGATTGCTGGGTATTCCGTCAAATAACCCTTCAAAAACTGCAAGAGTTAATTTCTTTTCAATTAAATAGCTGTTGCTGCAACATGGAATCTGAAAAAAAGTCAGATTTCATGTTACTCTGCATCAGGACTTGTAAAGTCTTCTAAGACGTAATGGCAATGTTGGATCCCAAGCTTGTTTGGTAATGTGTGCCAGATCCAATTGAACCATCGTGCATAAACCAGCATGCACACAACTCAAGCCTTCATAAGTGCGTTCACAACTGCTCTGGCATTTAGGCTGCGCAGGTCACTGTAAGTTTGTCCTGTACCCACAAAGACAATGGGCTGACTTGTGATGTAAGTCATGGAAATTGCAGCACCAACCTACAGAAAAGAGGGAGAGAAAAAAAAAAAAAAATTTGTTTAGATTCTCTTTAAAACAAATTTTATTTCAATAAATAAATACCAAACACTAAATTTACAGAAATGTGACTTATTATTGACAAATCATTAGCAAATGGTCAAACTTTACCTTCCTCTAATGAACTAACCTAATGTTTGTATATTTTTCTGTTTGTCCAGCATTTGTTTGCTGGGACATGCTCCAACTTTTTATATACTTAATACTTTTTATAAACAGTAACAATTTATCAAGAGATGTGCTTATATTTATACCCCTGTTAAAGACACAAAAACAGAAAAGGGAGAAGTCACTTAGATTAGGATCAAGTCTTAGAATAAGACCAAAATAAAATAAAACTTTGTAAAAACCTACTTTTCTGACATGTATGTCTTTAATAAACTTCTAATTGTTGGTGCTGTTAATGTACATGTTACTGGTTCATCAAAACGCTTAGTCATTAAGTTTGCTACTTTGACTTTGTTTAATCAGTTAACTGAGAGACCTTACTCAGAAAACATGGCCATAGACCTTATACAGTGGATAAATAAATTATTCAGACCACTTAACGTTTAGCCCATTTTGTTATGTGATTTAATTTTGAATGGATATAATTGCCATTTAACCCATCAATTTACACTTAATTATACAGGATGATGAGGTAATTTTTTATTACATTTTGTGGTAACTTAAATCTCATTCAAATCAAAAGCATTTAGAACTTTTCCTTGCTTTACTTATACATGTGATATACCTTTAATGAGCTAGATCTATCTAAGGGCCCACAGTTTACACAGCATTGTCAGGACAAAAACAAGACCTCTAATTACAAGGAACTATCTCTGGATATTTGTGATTCAATTGTAGCAAAGTACAGATCAAAGTAAGAATACAAAACAATAACAGATTGTGTATGTTCACAGGACCATAGTAGACTCAATCATTTTGAAATGGAATGAGTTGGTCTCTGCCAGGTCTCTATGTCAATGACAGGCCCAGCCAAAACCGAGACTTAAAATCCATTGAACATGTCTAAACAGACCAGAAAGATAAAGGCTTTCTAATTAATCTAACGGAACTTGAGCAGATTGGCCATAAACAATGGGATAAACATTTCAAGTCTAGGTGTGCAAAGCCTGTAGAGACAATAAAACCAGCTGTTCCTTGATGATTTTACTATTAGTAGTACCTGGTAACAAAAAAAATTTCCAACCATGGTTGGAAAGGTGCTCCATGATAAAGTTACAAGATACATTCATTCTATCCATTCAAAATCAGATCTACAATACAAGTGGGCAAAAAGTCAAGCGGTTAGAATCCACTGGAGGTTTACACCTTTATTGTTCAGTTATTTACATATAATTTAATAACTGGGTTGTGTGTTTCCTCATGTACTCATTGTCATCTTGTATAAGGATTTGAAACTGTTTACTGTAACTAATATAAAAAATTGTGAAAATAAGAAAAAATGACAGTAATATACAGGACATTACCTGTAACTACATGATATAAATTGTGTAGCTATAAATATTTGCTGTAAATACTGTGATGTGTATTTGGTTGTGTAGTAAAATTTATGTAATTCATTAAACTTGTTTTACAACATATTTAAATGCATTGTAACTACTTTGTAATCATGCAGTTATACTGTTTGTTATATTATAATACTGTACTGTAAAAAAATGATTGTGTTGGACAAGCTCACAATTTAGTAACGCCATTAAGTAAAATAAGTATATGAAAAGAGCAGGTAAATGCAACAGAGACCGCTTTACAGAAACTCTTGCCAGAACAAAAAGAATATAGATAAAGTAATGAAAAGTACTCTACCTTGTCATCAATAGTATCAAATTTTGTGAGAACAATGCCATCGATGAGTCTTGGTTGATCAGACTTGGAATGATCAGCCAATGCCTGGTTAAACTTGACCTGTTTGCACACATTTCAAAAAGCAAATATATTAAAAAACAATCACATCTGCAGTGACATTTTAGAATGACTGGTAAAATTCAACAGATTTCACTAGTTTAAGAAAAAATAGAAAGAAAAAAAAATGAGTATGTAGGACAGTCCTAATAACTAAATCATTTTACACCAGTCCTGCTTTTTACAGTGGGGAAAATAAGTATTTGATCCCCTGCTGATTTTGTAAGTTTACCCCCTTACAAAGACTTGAACAGTCTATAATTTATATGGAAGGTTTATTTTAACAGAGAGAGACAGAATATCAACAAAAAATCCAGAAAAAAAACATTAAATAAAAGTTATGAATTAATTTGTATTTAATTAAGGGAAATAAGTATTTGATCCACTACCAACCAGCAAGAATTCTGACCCCCCACAGACCGGTTATGTGCCCATGAGGCACACAAATTAGTCCTGTCCCTGTATAAAAGACTCCTGTCACAGAATCAGTTTCTTCCGTTCAAATCTCTCGACCACCATGGGCAAGACCAAAGAGCTATCAAAGGACGTCAGGGACAAGATTGTAGACCTGCACAAGGCTGGAATGGGCTACAAGACCATCAGCAAGAAGCTTGATGAGAAAGAGACCACTGTTGGTGCGATAATTCGAAAATGGAAGAAATACAAGATCACAGTCAATCACCCTCGCTCTGGAGCTCCATGCAAGATCTCACCTGGTGGGGTAAGAATGATTCTGAGAAAGGTGAGATCTGTCCAGAATTACACGGGAGGAGCTTGTCAATGATCTCAAGGGAGCTGGGAGCACAGTCACCAAGAAAACCATTAGTAAAACACTTCGCCGTAATGGATTGAGATCCTGCAGTGCCCGCAAAGTCCCTTTGCTCAAGAAGGCTCATGTACAGGCCCGTCTGAAGTTTGCCAATGAACACCTGAATGATTCAGAGAAAGCTTGGGAGAATGTGATATGGTCAGATGAGACCAAAATTTAGCTCTTTGGCATCAACTCCACTCGCCGTGTTTGGAGGTGGGGATGGTGTTCTTGGGGTCATATCCAGCATTTCTCTGCTCCCAGCTCCCTTGAGATCATCGACAAGCTCCTCCCGTGTAATTCTGGACTGACCTCACCTTTCTCAGAATCATTCTTACCCCACCAGGTGAGATCTTGCATGGAGCTCCAGGGCGAGGGTGATTGACTATGATTCTTCCATTTTCGAATGATCGCACCAACAGTGGTCTCTTTCTCACCAAGCTTCTTGCTGATGGTCTTGTAGCCCATTCCAGCCTTGTGCAGGTCTACAATCTTGTCCCTGACGTCCTTTGATAGCTCTTTGGTCTTGCCCATGGTGGTCGAGAGATTTGAACGGAAGAAACTGATTCTGTGACAGGAGTCTTTTATACAGGGACAGGACTAATTTGTGTGCCTCACGGGCACATAACCGGTCTGTGGGGGTCAGAATTCTTGCTGGTTGGTAGGGGATCAAATACTTATTTCTCTTAATTAAATACAAATTAATTTATAACTTTTATTTAATGTTTTTTTTCTGGATTTTTTTGTTGATATTCTGTCCCTCTCTGTTAAAATAAACCTTCCATAAAAATTATAGACTGTTCAAGTCTTTGTAAGGGGGTAAACTTACAAAATCAGCAGGGGATCAAATACTTATTTTCCTCACTGTAGATGCTGAGCACCTCATACCTCATAACCTTTTGGTTTGTTTGTTTAATTCTTAACGCCATGTCAGCTGCTATGGCTATTATCATGGATAGCTAATAGATTATTTCAATGTCAAGGTGGTGGGTCGATTTGCTTTCTTGTGCGTATGGTGGTTAAGAGTGTTTGTGTGACTATGAGGGTCTAACTTATTTTAGTGTTTTTAATTGCAAGTGATTCCAAGAATTAAGGCAGTTTTTGCGAGGGTCCTGAGGTGAAGATTTCCTTGTAGCTGTTCGTATTGTAGAATTGTGTTCTGATGGTGTTCATTTGTTGGCATGAGTAGGGGATGTGTTTAATAGAAGTTCTTGATTTACAGAGGGGGCAAGTGGGGGCCTGGTCTCCTTTTAGCAGGTATGTATGGGTCAATTTGGTGCGTCCTATGTGGCATCTTGTGTATATACATTGTCACATTGGTATATTTGAAGAGACAAAAGTTGCCGAAAGGGAAGCCTATTGTCAAACTGGTGTTCTGTGCCAGTGACACTGCATAAATGTGCTCTTTTCTCTATGCTAGTTTTAAAAATGCAAAACCAAACAAGTGCTCTATTACTATCAAGATGGTAATGTTGTCCCTTAAAACACTACAATCCCCTACAATCAGTTAGGGCTGTAGCGGACAATAAAGCAATGCTGAACTTACCAGCTGATCCACAGCTTCATTACCAACCAGTGCCTCTCCTACAAACAGAACCAAGTCTGGAGTATTGACAGCAATAAGCTTTGCCAGTGCAGTCATCAATGGGGCATTATCCTGCATACGACCAGCTGTGTCCACCAGTACAACTTCAAAGTTCTGATTACGGGCTGGGAAAAAAAAAATCATATTATACCATAATCTCCACAGACATCTCAAATTCATAATATTTTATATATGCAAGAGGCATACCATATGCAATAGCCTCCATTGCAATACCAGCTGCATCTTTGCCATAACCCTTTTCAAAAAGTTGGACAACAGGCCGCCCATCATGCTGCTCTGGGGGGTGTAGCGAGTTCAGTCGCCGCTGATGAGTCCGCAACTGTTCCACTGCACCCGCACGGAATGTGTCACATGCAGCGATAAGCACAGTAAATCCATTCTCAATCAGCCAATAAGAGATCTGGTAGGAAAAGTATGTTTAAAATTAAAGCAGGTTAGTTTAGTTTAATTATAGGCCATTCAAAATTCCAATAAAAAGTAACTTGTTAAAAAAGCTGGTTTGACCATTTTTTATCTGCTTATTTCCTGGGATTTTTATGCACAACAGTCTTTAGACTAGACCACACAATTGCAGCTCACTGACCCTACCATTAGGTGTTGTACGTAAAACTTCCAGATGATCAGTGGTTTCTGGTATATTTAAAACAGTCCATGAAGGTCACCCAGATCACATTTTTATGTAAACCTTATGGCTTATGATGTTTGTATGATTTTATTTACTGAGCTTCAACCACATGACTGGCTAATTAAATAATTACAGGGGTTGGACAAAATAACTGAAACACCTGGTTTTAGACCACAATAATTTATTAGTATGGTGTAGGGCCTCCTTTTGCGGCCAATACAGCGTCAATTCGTCTTGGAAATGACATATACAAGTCCTGCACAGTGGTCAGAGGGATTTTAAGCCATTCTTCTTGCAGGATAGTGGCCAGGTCACTACGTGATGCTGGTGGAGGAAAACGTTTCCTGACTCGCTTCTCCAAAACACCCCAAAGTGGCTCAATAATATTTTGATCTGGTGACTGTGCAGGCCATGGGAGATGTTCAACTTCACTTTCATGTTCATCAAACCAATCTTTCACCAGTCTTGCTGTGTGTATTGGTGCATTGTCATCCTGATACACGACACCGCCATTGGATGCACATGGTCCTCCAGAATGGTTCGGTAGTCCTTGGCAGTGACGCGCCCATCTAGCACAAGTTTTGGGCCAAGGGAATGCCATGATATGGCAGCCCAAACCATCACTGATCCACCCCCATGCTTCACTCTGGGCATGCAACAGTCTGGGTGGTACGCTTCTTTGGGGCTTCTCCACACCGTAACTCTCCCGGATGTGGGGAAAACAGTAAAGGTGGACTCATCAGAGAACAATACATGTTTCACATTGTCCACAGCCCAAGATTTGCGCTCCTTGCACCATTGAAACCGACGTTTGGCATTGGCACGAGTGACCAAAGGTTTGGCTATAGCAACCCGGCCGTGTATATTGACCCTGTGGAGCTCCCGACGGACAGTTCTGGTGGAAACAGGAGAGTTGAGGTGCACATTTAATTCTGCCGTGATTTGGGCAGCCGTGGTTTTATGTTTTTTGGATACAATCCGGGTTAGCACCCGAACATCCCTTTCAGACAGCTTCCTCTTGCGTCCACAGTTAATCCTGTTGGATGTGGTTTGTCCTTCTTGGTGGTATGCTGACATTACCCTGGATACCGTGGCTCTTGATACATCACAAAGACTTGCTGTCTTGGTCACAGATGCGCCAGCAAGACGTGCACCAACAATTTGTCCTCTTTTGAACACTGGTATGTCACCCATAATGTTGTGTGCATTGCAATATTTTGAGCAAAACTGTGCTCTTACCCTGCTAATTGAACCTTCACACTCTGCTCTTACTGGTGCAATGTGCAATTAATGAAGATTGGCCACCAGACTGGTCCAATTTAGCCATGAAACCTACCACACTAAAATGACAGGTGTTTCAGTTATTTTGTCCAACCCCTGTACATGAAAAAGGTAGATGCCACCTTCCCCTAAGTACAAAGGAAAGACTATAGGTGCTTGTTTGGATGAGCCCGTCTTCTAATTGTGATGCACCTTAAATTGGTAAGATCATGCACTGCTAATTCCTGCAAAAATGTCTTCAAGAACCCATTTTGGGATGACTCACGTGGCAACCAAAGCATTATAGTATGAAAACCTAAATTTTTCATTTAAGACTAATTCTTTTCTATTGTTTTTCAAACAGTAATTTAATACATGAGTTGCACTTACACAGAAAAGTGCAATGGTAAAATTAAAATGAAAAAATGTAATTATATACAAGCTTAACTAAAAGTCTATTAAAAGCAGTTCTAACCTTAGCCAGGTTAGTGGACTTGCCAACCCCATTGACACCACAGAATGTAATGACGAAGGGTTTTTGCTGAGCACGTGCTTCCATCACATCTCTCAGAATGTCCACTCTTCGTTTTGGCTGTAGGATCTGCACTAGAGAGTCCTGCAGAGCCTGTTTTACTGTAGAGGCCACAGCTAAAAGAGTAAAAAAAATAGGATGTGAGAGGAGAAATGGTTTTATAATGCAAAAGGAGGCAATAGTGAAAAGAGGCTAATGCTAAAATTTCCACCAGGTGTTCACAGTATGTGGTACTCACTGGTAAAAGTGCCCATGACTTTTCCTTCCAGTTTTTTGGCCACAGAATCACAGAGCTGTGAAGCTATATCAGCTGCTACATTCTTACCTATAAAACACAATGGTGTACTTTTAATATGGTGAACACTCACACAAAACACAATTAGGGAATTTGTATATAAATATATACATATAGTTGGTAATAAAGTGATACAGGAGGGCAAGTATACCAATGAGGTGGTCTTTCATCTTCTCAAGCGCTGGCTCCAAATCTTGTATAGACAAGGTCTTGGAGCCAACCAAACCTTTCAGCATTCCAAACATACCACCAAAACCACCTGATTTGGCTCTGACAAAAAACACAAAACATAAATAATAAATAATTGACACAAAGTTTTGTTTCTATTATCTTTTGAAACGGTCTCAATTAAAACAATCATATTACAATCAGGAAGATGTATTTTTATTAAACAAGCAACATGTCAATAGTAATTATTGTGTAATAATAATTTAATATGGTATGAATGCTCAACACTGGTCAAAATTCTGAGACTGGCTGTTGAAATTGCTTCTATTAAACACATTTTTGAATGCAATACAATATTGTTATGAATCCAAGTATTGACAACATTTAAGTACAAATGTAAATTTTCCTAATTTCACAATTTTCCCCAAGTCTTTTCTATTGAAGCACATGCTCAGATGACATTCAGGTGAATTAAATCAACAACAAACAGTTTTTTTAAGTTAACAAAATTGCAGCTATTAACTTATTACATTATCAGCCAAATATATAGTAAGTAGCACTGTAAGCAGGAAATATGACATCCAAATTAAGACCGTGTTTGAAATTAAATAGTAAGACCAAATAGCTGTTCTTGGGCAGTGCAGTCATCTAATACGCTAGCCCACCACTTCTGAGATCTGTGTTCGGATCTTAGCTGTGCTATGCTACTGACTATGTTAACTACCTGCACAGACATGACTGTATCGGGATAGGGAAACTGTTGTGCATGGGTTCCTAATCACTCATGCAATTGCAGCATCTGCTGCTTAATCAAGACACCTGCATAAGGGATCACAGATAGCAGGGCACAATTATCTGTGGGACCAGCAGGTAAAAAGACGCTGGTGGTGACTGTGCATGTTTTGAAAGGGATACAAGACAGTGTGCAGTCCTTCTCAAACATGGGTAGGGGTTGAAACAGGAGGAGAAAGGTTGCAATCATAAGAAATTGGACACAACTAGATTAAGAAGAAAAAGAGGGAATGGAATAAGTAAATAACTAGGAAAAAACTAGTTCTTCTAAGGAAGATGAACTAGTTATTAATAATATATTTTTAAACCTAAATCTGTACTTTAAAGACAAATGCCACTTTTAATGCAGTTCTGACAGTGCTTTTTACTTATGTAGTCCAAATTCAAATGTATAAATTACTTCACAAATTAACTCTTTTTTTTATTTTCCATTTTAAACATTCTAGAACTTAGACATTATGTACATGAGTGAAAGCAACATTGCTTTAGGCTTTCAAATAAATAAAGTGTAACTATATTGCAATAGACTTCACACACCTTGTTTCAGAATTCTTACCCTTTTTTACTGACTTCTGAAATCTCTTGCTCCTGATCTTCTTCATTCATGTCATCTGAGGACTCTGAGTCTACATCACGCAGGTCACCTTTCATAGAGCCCACCTGAAATTGTGTAGAAAAGGTAAAGACTTTGATAACTTTTTGTAGGTTTAAACTAAACTATACAATTTGACTAGTAGCATCACACATAAAACCTCTGCATCTTACTTGTCCAGTGTGCTAGTTATCACACAACCTATCCAAACTTTTTGAGCATGTTGCAGCCATCAAATTCTAATGAATTATTTTGTACTTTTGCCAGTTAAATACAATTACTAAAAATGTGACAAACCCCAAATTCTTATTTTTATCGAATTTTACAAAATTTCCCAGGTTTTCCAGAAACAGGCTTTGTAAATACATGGAAAAGGTAGTTTACAAATTATGGATTTCCAATAATACCAGTTTTTTAAATCATGTTTATACAACAGTTTTATTTATTTTTTTTCCGACTTAATACTAACTTGTTCAGCTGTGACCTCCGGGTCTTGCTCTAGGTTGCAGGTGGGATTGAGACTATTTGACGAACTGTAGTCCAGATCTTTGGTGTTGGTACCATGATTCTCCCAAACTCTTTTCTCTTTCCCCTTTGGCTTCTGAGGTTTAGGGGACTTACTGTCAGCAATAACATAAGAAAAGTGAGTATAGATCATTTACAATATACTGCTTTGTGCAATATAAATCTGAACCATTTAAGGCAAGCAAATGTTTTAGTAATCAAATTTCCACATAATCTAAAATGGTTCAGAGAATGATTACATTTACATGTCATTGTCTTGACATCTTGACATCTTTTATCTACAATTAAAATCAAAATAAAAAAAAACTCTGTAAAGGCAACAGCAAGAAGGTTGACTGGATGCAACTCGGTCCTTAGAACCAAACACTGACCCAAAACTGTTTTTAAAATGGCTAAAATAAGCGCTTGAAGCAGGCTTACTGCAGCCATGAACTATTGAAAATACACTGCCTGGCCAAAAAAAGGTCACCACCTGGATTTAACTAAGCAAATAGGTAAGAGCCTCCCATTGGATAATTACTGCATGGGTGATTATGTTTCAGCTGGCAACAAGTTATTTAACCCTAACTGATGCAGTGAGTAGCTTCTCATTTGTTAAACAACCATGTTGAAAGACACATCCTGTGGTCGTGGAAAAGATGTTAATCTGTTTCAGAAGGGTCAAATTACTGGCATACATCAAGCAGAGAAAACATCTAAGGAGATTGCTGAAACTACTAAAATCAGGTTAAGAACTGTCCAACGCATTATTAAAAAGTGGACGGACAGTGGGGAAGCATCATCTTTGAGGAAGGAATGTGGTCGAAAAAAATCTTGAATGATCGATCACTTAAACGTTTGGTGAAATCAAATGGTAGAAAAACTACAGTAGAACTCAGGAGTATGTTTAATAGTGACAGTAAGAGCATGTGACAGTAAGAGCATGTGACAGTAAGTGTGTGACCTTTTTTTTTGGCCAGGCAGTGTATAAGAATCAATTCAGTAGCAAAAAGCCCTAGCAAACATGGTTGAATTGTATTATTTTGCCTAATACTGTTCTGTTGGATGCTCGTTGACTGGTATCAGAAGTGGCTTATCAAGGTGAAACAAGTCAAAGGGCATGTAAACAAATATTAGGTGTGCAGTATTATGCATACTATGACCCAGCAGATATATTTTAGAAAACTCAAACTTATAGATGCTAAATAACTGTGACAATCACAAAAGAAACCTCTTTAAACCTAACATGGATCTTAACATACAGAGTAGCAGCACAAAAAAATCAGCCGTTTTAAATCTGCATCATAGAAGTGATATTTACTTACCTAGTCTTTTCAGTTCGTCCCCCTGTTTTTTTGCGAAAGAACTCTTCACGTTTTTTCTGAATTATATCTTCCTGGCTCATTCCCTGACTCCCATTCTCCATAGTCTTCTCAGGCCTGGACTGCTCAACCGCCACTGCTTCAACTAAGATAAGAGGACAAACAGTTTACCCAATAATGCTACATGTTAATAACAGCACAGACCAGTTAAGTCTGCATTGTGCTACAAACACTAATTCCAAAAATGTTAAGACATTTCGTAAAATACCATAAAACAAGTATCTGGTATTTGTTAATTCTATTTAACTCATATATAACTGTACAAAGAAATTACTTTTAATCTTTTAGTTGACCAACTTGATTTTACTTCATCAATATTAATACATTTTAAATTTGAGGTCTGCAACACAGTCAAAAGTTAAGATCAGGGGAAAAGTTATAACATTCCATAATGAGCAAATAAAAGTATCATTAATAAATATAAAATTATTCACCAAAAGCTCAGTCTAAGTAAAGATAAATTGTGGCTCAACACTTTGTGTCAAACATCTAAACATTTAAAATTGCTCATAGGGATGACTCTTCACCAGTGTTTCACATTGCTCTTGGGTGACTTTATGCCACTCCTGGCACAAAAATATAAACACTTTGTTTGATGGCTTGTGACAATACATCTTCCTCCTGATCAAATTCCAGAGGTTTCCAAAGGGGTTCAGTTTGGAGATTGGGTTGGCCATGAAAGGGTCTTAATCTGGTGGTCCAAACCTTCAGAGTTGGGAAACAATGTGAAAGCAAAATAAAGCTTTCTTCCAGAATGACCTTGTACTTAATTCATGCATACATTCATGCAAAAACACTGCAGATTGTAGGCTTCTCAAATTTCCATGTGTGGGGACCAGCTGAAAATATGGCTAATAATAGTCAATTAGTGGTTAAAAGATATTGGCAAAATTTGAATTCCCACCAACAGTACACAAAACATTAATCTAAAAGGCTTAAGGGCTCAACAAGGTGTTGGAAGGTGTGGGATAAGCCTTTATATTACTCCTGGTTAGCAGTTCTGTCCAGTAAGACAGTAAAATCTGTTTGTCTGGATTCTTTTACACCATGCATAAGGATTTGTCAATGTGCTTTAGGGAAAAAAAAAACAGGTGTCCACAAAGGACAGATATTTTATCAACCCAATATGCATGGTTAACTATGCTCTTTCTGTCACAGATGGCAATGGCACTTTTTTTTCTAAAATGTCACACTGACTCTCAACCTCACCACAGTTATCCAGTTATAAAACAGCATATTTTAGACAGTAAAGAGTTTGCTCTATCATAAATCACCTTACCTTCTTTTCTGGTTTGCTTGTTCTTCTTTCCAGTAGGCTCCTTGCCTTTGTTTTCACCTTTCGTCTCAATCATAGATTTCACAGTTTTCTGAGATTTTTGAGACTCATTGAAAGTTCTCATTTTATTTTGGGGTTTAGCCAAGTTCTCTGCTTCTGCCTCGCTACACACACATACACACACACGTTTAAATCATCATTTTATTGCAATACATTACAAAATATTAGAAAACAACATACGCAGTGGAAAAGAGGACTGTGTAGAACTATTCCTCAAAGAAAGCTTACTGCAGAAGCTGGTGGAAGTCATCCTCAAACTCAAAACAACTGCTCAAGAAATTAAGCGCATTCTTCTGCTCCAACTCATTTTTATAACGATCTCTGAAGTGAAGCTGAACATCATCTATGAACTTGTCCACATACGTAAGCATCAGAATTTTCTGAAAACCCACCTAAATCAGAAATGGAACAACACAAAGACCATGGTGAAAAGATCCCAAAATAAGACTGTGTACAGTACAGCTTTTAAATTTTATTTTAAAAATGCAACACTTACCACAAACACAAGCTCAAATTCATTGTCCAACTTGTACTTGAGACTCAATGAATTATGAGTAAAAGAACTGTTTCCAGAACGCTCCTAAAAATGAGAACATTTAACCTTGAATTAGAAAAATTTACATACTTTACTTACATGGAGGGCTTTACCAGACTCTAAAGGAAACTAAGAAGTAAAGCTTTATGAGTTTTACTGATGAGCCAAAACATTAGGACCATCCACCTCATAGGCTGTCAACACTGCTCTTACAACAAAACAGCTTAGCTTATCTGGTACCAGGACATTACCAGCAGGTCCTTCTATTTATTTATGCTGTGAGGTGGATCAACCAATTGTGCATCCTGGTGACATTTCTTTGAGCCACAATAGCCTTCATGTCCTCCAACATCAATTAGCCATTTGTGGGCGACTCGTGGCTTGTCCCTCCTTGGAACACTATTAGTGGGTACTCATGGCTACCTGTGAGCAACACTTGCTCTTTTAGAGATACATCACAGACATGTGGCCAAAACAACTTGGACATTATCAGAGTCACTCAGATCTGTGCCAAGTTATTGGCAAGTTTGGAAAAGATAAGTAAAACATTTTTGTTTAGTAGCTTAACCAAAACTCTATTTTTCTCTCTTCTGGCGATATAATCAGTAACAACTTATGGTACCACCTAGTAAACATGTCCTTCACTATATAGTTAGATAAAAAATAATAGCCTATATTTATTGTTAGGGCGTTTTAGATGTGTAGCTACTTTATTAATGCACCTTTGTCAAATTGTATTTGTGTATTTAGATTTTTTTTCCACATGATAATAATTAAGTATAACTAAATAATCCAGTCCCAAGTAAAACAGGACTTTGTAGTTAAAAACATTTGTTACTAAACACTTACCTTATTTTTAAAAGGTCAAATGTAAATCAACATGATTAAACAATTACATTTTGTTCATTATAAAGGTGCCAATAATGGACAATCAAATTGTTGTTCCAAAAACACATTTTCTGATAAATTTACTTTATTTAAATAGAGGACTTCCTTGATATTTTACTGTGAGAGTATAAAGCAGGTATGCAAATAAAGTTTAAAAAAACCTACCTAAATGAACTAGTTTTATGTAATAAATATGTGCACTCTGCTAGATTACTGATACATGTGCAGATAAAAAACACTACAGCAGGACAGAATAAGTGTAAAACAGAGATTCATGATTCTATTTTCTGGCAACAGCAAGACTCATAGAAAATGTGCCTATTTCTGAATTCTCTTGCTTTTTTTGTTCGTCAACGTAAATGATCCTACAAGCAACTCTAATAATGTATAGGTAAATAATAAAACATACAGTATAGTGATACTAGCATCACACTCTCAACACAGAGGCTGAACAGAATTTGGGGGACAGTGGTGGCCTAGTGGGTAGAGCTTTGGGCTATCAACCGGAAGATTGGCGGTTCAAATCCAGGCTCTGCTATGCAGCCACTGTTGGGTCCTTGAGCAAGGCCCTTAACCCTGTCTGCTCCAGGGGCGCCGTACTATGGCTGACCCTGCGCTCTGACCCCAGCTTCCAAACAAACTGGTATACAGTGTATCACAAAAGTGAGTACACCCCTCACATTTCTGCAAATATTTCATTATATCTTTTCATGGGACAACACTATAGACATGAAACTTGGATATAACTTAGAGTAGTCAGTAATCTTGTATAGCAGTGTAGATTTACTGTCTTCTGAAAATAACTCAACACACAGCCATTAATGTCTAAATAGCTGGCAACATAAGTGAGTACACCCCACAGTGAACATGTCCAAATTGTGCCCAAATGTGTCGTTGTCCCTCCCTGGTGTCATGTGTCAAGGTCCCAGGTGTAAATGAGGAGCAGGGCTGTTAAATTTGGTGTTTTGGGTACAATTCTCTCATACTGGCCACTGGATATTCAACATGGCACCTCATGGCAAAGAACTCTCTGAGGATGTGAGAAATAGAATTGTTGCTCTCCACAAAGATGGCCTAGGCTATAAGAAGATTGCGAACACCCTGAAACTGAGCTACAGCATGGTGGCCAAGGTCATACAGCGGTTTTCCAGGACAGGTTCCACTCGGAACAGGCTTCGCCAGGGTCGACCAAAGAAGTTGAGTCCACGTGTTCGGCGTCATATCCAGAGGTTGGCTTTAAAAAATAGACACATGAGTGCTGCCAGCATTGCTGCAGAGGTTGAAGACGTGGGAGGTCAGCCTGTCAGTGCTCAGACCATACGCCGCACACTGCATCAACTCGGTCTGCATGGTCGTCATCCCAGAAGGAAGCTGACGCACAAGAAAGCCAGCAAACAGTTTGCTGAAGACAAGCAGTCCAAGAACATGGATTACTGGAATGCCCTGTGGTCTGACGAGACCAAGATAAACTTGTTTGGCTCAGATGGTGTCCAGCATGTGTGGCGGCGCCCTGGTGAGAAGTACCAAGACAACTGTATCTTGCCTACAGTCAAGCATGGTGGTGGTAGCATCATGGTCTTGGGCTGCATGAGTGTTGCTCATTGAGGGAAACATGAATTCCAACATGTACTGTGACATTCTGAAACAGAGCATGATCCCCTCCCTTCGAAAACTGGGCCTCATGGCAGTTTTCCAACAGGATAACGACCCCAAACACAACCTCCAAGATGACAACTGCCTTGCTGAGGAAGCTGAAGGTAAAGGTGATGGACTAAACCCAATTGAGCACCTGTGGCACATCCTCAAGTGGAAGGTGGAGGAGTTCAAGGTGTCTAACATCCACCAGCTCCGTGATGTCATCATGGAGGAGTGGAAGAGGATTCCAGTAGCAACCTGTGCAGCTCTGGTGAATTCCATGCCCAGGAGGGTTAAGGCAGTGCTGGATAATAATAGTGGTCACACAAAATATTGACACTTTGGGCACAATTTGGACATGTTCACTGTGGGGTGTACTCACTTATGTTGCCAGCCATTTAGACATTAATGGCTGTGTGTTGAGTTATTTTCAGAAGATAGTAAATCTACACTGCTATAAAAGCTGTACACTGACTACTCTAAGTTATATCCAAGTTTTATTTCTATAGTGTTGTCCCATGAAAAGATATAATAAAATATTTGCAGAAATGTGAGGGGTGTACTCACTTTTGTGATACACTGTATGTGAAGAAAGAATTTCATTGTACTGTACATCTGTATATGTATATTTCACAAATAAAGGACATCTTCTTCTTCTAGAATCTCAATTTCTATCCTAACTGTCAAATTTAACATTCTGGGGAAAAAAACATGTAGCTTTTGCAGAAGACACATTTAGTTTACTTTTTCCTTATAAATTCAATTTAACAAACAAAAACTATGCAACAGATCTTGTAATAGAAACGTGTGAACAACACGTACTCAATCAAACTTTATAAACAAATAAAAAAAGAAGTTTAAGTTTACAATAAATCTTGCAACGTGCTCTGTTGTTTATATAGTTGCTGAATGAACCACCTGTGTGATTTTACTAAAGACAGATCTGTTAACAATGTCCACAAGCAAGCTTTGACAACATAAACAATAGAACTGCTTTTTATTTTCATTAATAGACTGCGGGGGGGAATCTGTGTGCTTCCACATCTGGTTGTCAAGGTAAACACATTTGTAAAGAAGCCACAGTTGATCCACATGGCATGAGTATGGGATTACCATTACATTACCTTGCTTTACTGTTTCACAATATATCATAGTATGAAGTATCAAATAGATGACTTTATGTTAATTAAATTACAAAGTAAGCGAACATACTGTACGAACAGTTTCGTAAGGGTAAATGTGACACACACAAGGATACTGAAACACTGTACATATAAAAAATACACTTATCTGTTAGCATGCGAGTGAACACTGAATAAGGAATGTTTACCTGTAGAATAACGGAGCGGATAAGAGCGTTGACATGGCCTGTAAACGATTCCGAAACCCCGACCCCATGAAAACACCACAGCACTATGCCCCCTTTACTAAATATGGCAAAAAAATCCAGCATTTTGCCAAAATAAACTTAAATAAACAAAAAGCAAAAGGTTGAATAACATACACACTAAATAACTCCTTTATAATCTGTATAACCGAGCTGAACTTATATCAGCGAACTAACCCACTCACTGAAATCCACGCTACCAGCTGGCAATTACTCCGTGTTAGACACGTCAGTATCAAAACCAGGAAATGACGTTTTCTTCTGCTTTGATTTAAAGTAGTTTAAGTAACAACCTACAATATAGTGTATTACCGCCATCTACTGAACTGGAATAAACTTATACACTGATCAGCCATAACATTAAAACCACCTCCATGTTTCTACACTCACTGTCCATTTTATCAGCTCCACTTACCATATAGAGGCACTTTGTAGTTCTACAATTACTGACTGTAGTCCATCTGTTTCCTGCATGCTTTGTTAGCTTCCTTTCATGCTGTTCTTCAATGGTCAGGACCACCACAGAGCAGGTATTATTTGGGTGGTGGATCATTCTCAGCACTGCAGTGACACTGACATGGTGGTGGTGTGTTAGTGTGTGTTGTGCTGGTATTAGTGGATCAGTTTTTAAATACCGTGTCCACTCTATTAGACACTCCTACCTAGTTGGTCCACCTTGTAGATGTAAAGTCAGAGACGATCACTCATCTATTGCTGCCGTTTGAGTTGGTCATCTTCTAGACCTTCATCAGTGGTCACAGGACGCAGCCAACAGGGCACTATTGGCTAGATATTTTTGGTTGGTGGACTATTCTGGGTCCAGCAGTGACAGTGAGGTGTTTAAAAACTTAAGCAGCACTGCTGTGTCTGATCCACTCATACCAGCACAACACACACTAACACACCACCACCATGTCAGTGTCACTGCAGTGCTGAGAATGATCCATTTAAATTTTTTACATTTTCAGCATTTAGCAGACGCTTTTATCCAAAGCGACTTACACAATGAGCAGAACATGATGAGCAATGGAGGGTTAAGGGCCTTGCTGGGTCAGGGACCCAACAGTGGCAACTTGGTGGTGGCGGGGCTTGAACCGGCAACCTTCTGTTTACTAGTCCAGTACCTTAACCACTGAGCTATCACTGGCCCAAATCACTGATCCATCACTGATCCACCACCCAAATAATACCTGCTCTGTGGTGGTCCTGTGGGGGTCCTGACCATTGAAGAACAGCGTGAAAGCAGGATAAGAAAGTATGTAGAGAAACAGATGGACTACAGTCAGTAATTGTAGAACTACAAACTGCATGGACAGTGAGTGTAGAAACAAGGAGGTGGTTTTAATATTATGGACTTTCCACTTAGTAAACATCGCCCCCTATTGGTGATGTACTGCCTCTTCGGCTTTTTACACTTAGGCCCAAGACACATAAAATTTTCCCGTGTGCACACGTCAAAATCTTACATAAAAAGACACAAAATGACGTAAATGTTTTGCGTGTACAGGTGATAACAACCTGTTAACACGTATTTTTTTGCGTGTCGATCTTAAGACGTTTTGGTCCCGATGGTATGCCACAGTCTACACACGTGGGCAACAGAAAAAAACGTCACGATTTTTGTAGCGACAGAAAATACGTCACGATTTCTGCAGCGACGGAAGAAAACGTCATGATTTTCGCACATGCGCGCTAAAAAGGAAAGGGAACCGAATTCTCTGCTTGTAAATACGGCTTCGTTGATCATTTCACTGCAGTCGGACAAGAACTGTTTATCCGTTACCGTGACTGTATAAGTGTAGCATGAGGTCAAGCTGTGTTTTCGGTGTTCTGTTCTTGACAAACACTGCATTCGAGGTTGGACGACACGGTGGTGGTAGATGGAGATGAAGATGAAAAACAGTCCTGGCTGTTAATGTTATGTGTTTATTTAATTCTATTATGCAGTCGTACATGAAGTAACAAGTGCTGAAAGTATCTAGCTGGATAAACAGAACCTGCTTCAAGTTTGTTGACTAGCTAGTTTTGGCACCCCGTACTAGTTTACATTACAAAATCCAATTCTTTACATTTACATAGCTGATTCTTTTATCCAAAGCGATTCACAGTACTGTGACAGTATATTATCTAAGCAATTGAGGGTTAAGGTCCTTGCTCAAGGGCCCAACAGTGGCAACCTGGAAGTGGCGAGGCTTGAACCAGCAACCTTTCGATTACTAGTCCAGTACCCTAACCACTAGGCTACAACTGCCCTACCAGTCTTTATTGTTTTATTGTTTCTTTAATCCATACTGATGTCTGAGAGTCGAGGAAGCCCCCAGAAATGGGACTGGAATAATCCAAAGTGTCGGGCTCAACTGGATGAACTTTTCTTCCAAAAACATGACTTTATTCAGGCTGGAAGTTCTGAATATAAAGAGTTTTGGACTTTCTTTGATCGTTTTCAGCGATATAAAACCAAAAAGGAGATGGCTGGCAAACGCCAAGAAAAACAGCACGAAAGCAAAGCTTGGAAAAAGAGTGCAACCGGAACACTGGATCTTGGGCTCCCAAAGGAATATGATGCCCGGTACAGAATTAATGTGGCCTTGTGCAACAAGACTGCCAAGGATTGTCTTAGTGGTGGACGCAGAGATCGTCCTAGTTCGTACAGTCAGGGTATCACAGACTGTCTCCTCGCCATGCTTCATTTTATAGACTTTACTCAGAAACAGAGCTTTGGTAAACTAGTCAAGCTGCGTCAGGAGCAGAGGAATCTACCAATCTTCCAGTACCGTGACAGGATTGTGGAACTGGTCAGGACCCACCCAGTGGTGGTGGTGGCTGGAGACACAGGCTGTGGTAAATCCACTCAGGTGCCTCAGTATCTGCTGTCTTCTGGCTTTAACCACATAGCCTGCACTCAGCCTCGCCGTATTGCCTGCATAAGCCTTGCTAAAAGAGTAAGCCATGAGAGTCTTAATCAACACGGTTCTGAGGTAAGTTTTAAAAAGTTTAATTTTCCAATTATTATAATAATACTGTTACACGCATTTAAGTTGTATGATTATAAAAACTTTGAGTTTACAAGCACAATCACTACTGTTTTCTGACTCCTCTTCTTATTTTTATTATTCTTATTCTTATTATTATTCTGCCAGATTACTACTCGTTTCACAGTTTTTGAGGTTTGATCGGGGAAAACTGTGCTTGTATACAGCTTTTAAATATGCACACTTGTTTACCCTTCACTCCCCTTTGTATTCTTTTTTTTGTGCCCGATCTACATTCCCATTCATTACAAACATACTGACACTAACTTAAATTCAATCAGATATCTGAGGAAAATATTTACCCCAACAATACATACATACAATCACTGATGTGACCAAAAGTATTCATCCCCACATACATACACACACTCAATCACCTACCTGAGCAAAAGTATTTACACCCCCAACTACAAGCTTGCACACACAATCACCTACTTAATCAAAAGTTTTCACCCCACACCAAATACATGTTCGCACACACACAATCACCTACTTCAGCAAAATTATTTACACCCCCATCAAATACATACTTGCACACACAATACCACATATCTTACCAAAAGTAGTTAATTCCCCACATACTCTACAACTGCTGAGCTGCAATCACACTTGCATTTTCTTCAGGAAATGCACCTCTCTAGTTATTTTCAATATTCCACCAGTAAACACCATTTCAGATGTGCTATCTCAGAACAGGCTCACCACCAAAAATTTAAAAAAAAATTTAACTGCACTCATTTATTTTTCTTTTTTCCCTCATCTGACATTACTCCCTTTCACTCCCATTCATTTTCACCCCTACAAAAACACTATCTTTCCTTTACCCAACATCCACCAAAATACATGTACATCTTAGGTGCAGAGCTCTAATCCACAGCCATACTGACCAGTACTCGTCATTTTCTCGTTTTCGTCCTTTGTTCCTCCAATTTAATCCCATTCAATTTTATTGATGCACAATCCCTAGTGTGTTACTTATCAGTCACCAAACTACATGCTGTGCAGGTCAACACTCTCTAATCCACAGCAATAATCTCATGCCCCCAATTTTCCTTCCTCCCATTCACTCCCATTCGTTACAAACGTGTTTGACTTACCTGGGTGTCAAGTATATACAGTGTATCACAAAAGTGAGTACACCCCTCACATTTCTGCAGATATTTAAGTATATCTTTTCATGGGACAACACTGACAAAATGACACTTTGACACAATGAAAAGTAGTCTGTGTGCAGCTTATATAACAGTGTAAATTTATTCTTCCCTCAAAATAACTCAATATACAGCCATTAATGTCTAAACCACCGGCAACAAAAGTGAGTACACCCCTTAGTGAAAGTTCCTGAAGTGTCAATATTTTGTGTGGCCACCATTATTTCCCAGAACTGCCTTAACTCTCCTGGGCATGGAGTTTACCAGAGCTTCACAGGTTGCCACTGGAATGCTTTTCCACTCCTCCATGACGACATCACGGAGCTGGCGGATATTCGAGACTTTGCGCTCCTCCACCTTCCGCTTGAGGATGCCCCAAAGATGTTCTATTGGGTTTAGGTCTGGAGACATGCTTGGCCAGTCCATCACCTTTACCCTCAGCCTCTTCAATAAAGCAGTGGTCGTCTTAGAGGTGTGTTTGGGGTCATTATCATGCTGGAACACTGCCCTGCGACCCAGTTTCTGGAGGGAGGGGATCATGCTCTGCTTCAGTATTTCACAGTACATATTGGAGTTCATGTGTCCCTCAATGAAATGTAACTCCCCAACACCTGCTGCACTCATGCAGCCCCAGACCATGGCATTCCCACCACCATGCTTGACTGTAGGCATGACACACTTATCTTTGTACTCCTCACCTGATTGCCGCCACACATGCTTGAGACCATCTGAACCAAACAAATTCATCTTGGTCTCATCAGACCATAGGACATGGTTCCAGTAATCCATGTCCTTTGTTGACATGTCTTCAGCAAACTGTTTGCGGGCTTTCTTGTGTAGAGACTTCAGAAGAGGCTTCCTTCTGGGGTGACAGCCATGCAGACCAATTTGATGTAGTGTGCGGCGTATGGTCTCAGCACTGACAGGCTGACCCCCCACCTTTTCAATCTCTGCAGCAATGCTGACAGCACTCCTGCGCCTATCTTTCAAAGACAGCAGTTGGATGTGACGCTGAGCACGTGCACTCAGCTTCTTTGGACGACCAACGCGAGGTCTGTTCTGAGTGGACCCTGCTCTTTTAAAACGCTGGATGATCTTGGCCACTGTGCTGCAGCTCAGTTTCAGGGTGTTGGCAATCTTCTTGTAGCCTTGGCCATCTTCATGTAGCGCAACAATTCGTCTTTTAAGATCCTCAGAGAGTTCTTTGCCATGAGGTGCCATGTTGGAACTTTCAGTGACCAGTGTGAGAGAGTGTGAGAGCTGTACTACTAAATTGAACACACCTGCTCCCTATGCACACCTGAGACCTAGTAACACTAACGAGTCACATGACATTTTGGAGGGAAAATGACAAGCAGTGCTCAATTTGGACATTTAGGGGTGTAGTCTCTTAGGGGTGTACTCACTTTTGTTGCCGGTGGTTTAGACATTAATGGCTGTATATTGAGTTATTTTGAGGGAAGAATAAATTTACACTGTTATATAAGCTGCACACAGACTACTTTTCATTGTGTCAAAGTGTCATTTTGTCAGTGTTGTCCCATGAAAAGATATACTTAAATATCTGCAGAAATGTGAGGGGTGTACTCACTTTTGTGATACACTGTATTTTACTTGATTGGATGCCTTGCAAACACTTTATTAATATATAAGCCTATGTAAGTGCACCTAGCATACATGACACTCTGGCACTTACTTCACTCATATATCTATCTAAAGCAATATTTAATACACATTTAAAAAATTAAAGGAAAAAATAGATTTTATGAATGACAGGTTATTTTGTATGTTTTATTATTGTTTTTAAATTACAAAAATATTATTAAATGCATTTATTACATTGCATTCAGATATGTAGACTATGTAGACACTACAACTTTTATGTCCTGTTTGTCCCTTCCCCAGGTAGGCTACCAGATCCGCTTTGAGAGCAGTCGCACCTCAGCCACTAAGCTGCTGTTCCTGACAGAGGGTTTACTTCTCAGGCAGATCCAACAGGATTCGCTGCTAGCCCAGTACCAGGTGGTGATCGTCGATGAGGTTCACGAAAGACACCTGCACTGTGACTTTCTACTTGGTGTGCTTCACTCTCTGCTTCGCCTTCGACCAGATCTGCATTTAGTTCTCATGTCTGCCACTATAAACATCAAGCTTTTCTCCAGTTTCTTCAACAATGCCCCTGTGCTGCAGGTGCCAGGCAGACTCTTCCCCATTCAGGTAAGGCATGATTGGTTGCAGCAAGAGCAGGAACGACTTTCTATATTGATGGTAGGCAAGGCACAATTGGCTTTTGCTAAGGCAGGTAAGACAAGATTGTGTGCACCATGATCAGCCATTGAAAGCTATGAAAAAATACACAGTAACTATCCAAAACATTAGATTGTGCCCATGCTACCAATTCACAAAACATATTAATGTTTAATTGTGTTGTTAGGTTATTTTTAGTAGAAATACTAACAATTATAGTGCTTATTTTTAAACATGAAACTATACATATACAGTACACTTGTATTGTGTTAATTGTGTTATAATTATAATCAATATCTGACATTCTTGTGTTTGTTAGGTGATATACCAACCCATACCTTCAGAGGAGCAGGCAACACGGTCTGAGAAGCTAAATCCACGGCCATACCTGCGTGTGCTGCAAGGCATTGACCAGCTCTACCCAGCTGAGGAGCGGGGTGACGTTCTAATTTTCCTGAGTGGCGTGGCTGAGATCTCCACCATCATAAAGGCATGCCAGAGCTACGCGGCACAAACCAGCCGCTGGATCATATTGCCTCTTCACAGCACCCTGTCGGTGACACAGCAAGATAAGGTGGGTGTAACACCAACACTTTGAAGTCATACAAACAACCTACTTTTACGTCTGTGTATTGTTTGTTAAATGCCATTTTAAGGCCAGCAACTATTACTTAATGCAGGACCCCCAGGAGTTGCGGGCTCTGAGGATATTACTCAACTTCCATACTTCCATAAAAAAGACACTAAAACTGTTTTAAAAGGCTGCTGCTCTTTTCTGTTAAGAATAAAACTAAAAGTTTTTTTTACCTGTGTCCTGATTGGATGCTGTCGTCTTCTATTATTAATAAAAATTGTAGTATGTGTACCATTAGGTACTCAGTGTAGTATGTGTACCATTAGGGTACATTTAGCAGAGAACAAGTGAAGTCCAGCTGTTATTCTGTAATGTTAATTTATTAAATACAAATTACAGTACAGAAATAAAGTCCCATATATTATTTTCAAAGAAGGCAGATGACCAGCTATTAGAACATGAACAACATGAACAAAGCATCTTCAGGAGGCATTCGCCAAACCCAGATTCATCCTTCAGCTCGCCAGATAGAGAACCGTGATTCGTCACTCCACAGAACACATTTCCACTGCTCCAGAGTCCAGTGGTGGCATGATTTACATCATTTCATCTAGTGCTGGACAATAATTCGATATCGATATATATCGCGATAGAAAATGTTTCAATAACGGTGATATGATTTTTAAACAAATTCGATCGATATGCATTACGTCAGTGCGCTTTGCCCGTGTTACTTTTTTGCGGAAGCATTTCTGCTCGCAGGTGTTTCCACAGGGACGCAATTTAACAGCGCACCTCAAGCGAGTAGTTCTCCATCAAAACAGTGCAGTTACACACTCAACATAAATGTCAACCACCAACACAATTACAGAAGAAGTACTAGTACTGAGTACTAATACCAGTTATTAATATTACTTCTTATTAGTTGTGGCGCGCTACGAATAAAGGCACCAACGGGATATTCGCGTTCCACTGTTGCCAGATTGGGCTGTTTTCCTCCTAATTGGCCGTTTTTTTTTTCAAAAACAATTTAATAGCATTTAAATAACTCTTCTATTGAAAAGAGAATATTCAGTTTTAAGAAGCCCCAGCATTGTGGAAGGCTGTTAAAAGTAAAGTCAATTTTCAATGCTGATTTGGCTTAACAGTGTTGGTCAGTCTTCAAATTCAAATTTGTTTTCCATGCATTCACACTGGCATGTTCTGGGGTTCAGATGAGTCTCATCAGTACACACAAGTTTGCAATCAAATGATCAAGTATTGCAAAGGAATATCTTTGAAATTCTGTTATGGTTATAGGCTATATTTTAGTTTTTCACAGGGAAAATGAGAAAAAATTAAAAGCTTATTATGCTAGGCTTGATGTAATTCTACATGGTACTCACTGCCTGTATAGGTAAATAAGTGAGTGACCAAAACACTACTAGATCAACAGCCACTAGCCACATACAAAAATAAGGTATCAGACAGTTTCTGTGCCACCCCTGTGTGAGCAATGGTCTCAGTCTGGCCACCCCTATGGAAATTGTCTGGCTTTGCCACTGTCCACAGTTGAAAAAGAAGCAGATGAAATAGCTGATAAGAGAGAAAGGACTAATTCAGTAGTGTATTCAGCTTGTATTTCTTGCCAGAAACCAGAAAAGAGGTTTGCAGGTACAGCCATCCAATTTTGGTGTTTTTGGCAGTTTTTCTGACATTTGTGTTATTTATATCGTCATCGGAATTATATCGTATCGACCGAAATTAGGAGTTATATCGTGATATAAATTTTAGCCATATCATCCAGCCCTAATTTCATCCATTGCTTGCCATTGTACTTGGTAATGTATGACTTTCATGCAGCTGTTTGGTCATGGAAATCCATGCCATGAAGCTCCCATCCCACCATTTATGTGCTGATGTTAATGCCAGAGGAGGTTTGGAACTCTGCAGTTAGTGAGTCAGCAGAGCGTTGGCGACTTTTATGCACTATGTGCCTCAGCACTCGACAACCCCACTCTGTAACTTTACATTGGTTGCCACTTCGTGACTGAGTCAGTGTGATCTCTACAAGCTTCCACTTTTTAATAATACCACTCGCAGTCGATTGTGTAATATCTAGGAGGGAAGAAATTTAACCAACTGACTTGTTGAATGAAACACTGACTAAACATTGACTGACTTTGATGATGAAAAAATATGTCGTAATACTGTCCATAGAGTGTATATTAATTTTAATTTCACTTTAAAGAGTTGCAATAACTATTGATACTAATGCATAATGACATTGTAACAATTATGTACTGAAACTGTGTAGTGGAATTGGTTGGACACATTACGTAATTCTAATTCTAGAGACAACAGCTTAATATTTATAGATACTTAAAGCCTCACCATCAGGCTGTGTTTACATTTTGTGATGTGGTCCTTTAGGAGACATTAGTTTGACATTCCTGCTATAGATAGTAAAAAAAATGTCTTCTGCGTTGGGAGTGTTTGCAAGTGCTTAACTTGCTAAATAACAACTTAAACTGGTGAAACTAACTTTGGAAAATCAATTTGCATTCATAACCAGAATTTTTATATTCAATTTCTGACCTCCAGGTGTTTGACATTGCCCCATCAGGAGTAAGGAAGTGCATCATTGCAACCAACATAGCTGAGACCTCAGTGACCATTGAGGGGGTGCGTTTTGTTGTGGATTCAGGTACAGTAGCTCCACTAAATAAAAGAGTGAAAGCATTTGGGTTTTTTAGATTTGCGATAGAATCTGTTTTATTTAGCCAAATTCCATTATTTGTTTAGTTTTATGTTTCGTATTTACTTTCTAATTAAAATATTGATATTTTAAACACGGCAACAGACTAAGGTTTCTGGGTATTCCTGCCCTGCACCCAGTATATTTTACACACTAACAATCAAATGTTTAAATAACTAACAACAGAAAAAAGAAAAGATTTTAAGCTTTCAGGTGGCATTACATGAGAAATCATCATGCTACTATAATAAATATAGCCACATGGGCTTGGGAGTACTTCAGAAAACAATTCTTACTTAACACAGGCCACATCTACATTAAGAAATGCAACCTGCCGCTCAGGTGGTGCAGCGGTGGGAGCTGGGATTTTGAACAAACTTTTCACAACAGTGAAATTCACAATAACGATCAACAAATCAAACAACACTGCAGTGGGTCCAGAAAAAATTACCATAAATTTTCAAAACACCTTCCCACATTGCTATGTTTTTGCTACTACATTCAAAAATCCCGAAACGTGGAAAAAGGCAATATTTATTTCCATCTCCAAACCAGTAATATATCACAAAAATCCAAACAACTACCACTTCATAGCACTGACAAGTTGTCTTTGTAAAACTATTATTAGGATGGTAAACCATTGGCTAGATTGGTTCCCAGAAAGCAACAACATTTTACATAAAAAAACATTTAGAAGTGATAGAAGTAAGACAGATAAACTGGTCAGGATAGAATCATACATTAGAGATGAATTCCTAAACAAACAACACTTAATTACGGTATTATTCGACTTGGAGAAGACATGGCATCTTAGAGGACAACAAATGGGACTATGTGGATGTTTACCCTTTTTCTTCTCAAATTTCTTCACAGTTAGAAAATGTAACGTTAAAATAAATAATACCTATTCAGACCTACACACAAGAACTCTAAATTTTCTATATGTAGATGATCTACATATGCAACAAAGTTAAACACCTACCAGCACCCAAACTACAAGTAATTATAAACAACATCCACAAATAGGCTACACAAAATGTATTTCAAACTAAACCCTGTAATTAGTAAAAGTAGAATAAGAAACAAAATTCCTAGAGATTATAATGTTAACTGAACATAATAAAATATAAAATGGGAAGCAGACTTCACCCTTCTAAAAACAATAGTACAGTCTCAACTAGACTACAGATGTCTATCTTTGGAGCAACAAGAAAATCTTACATAAAAATACTGAACACAATCCACCACTAAGGACTGAGACTAGCATTAGGTCCATATAGAACATAAAAATTTAACGAAAATAAAAAAGATCCAAATAATCTTCTGTTCGGCTCTGGGACATTGTGGATTATCGGTCAATGAACAAGCTGACAAAAACCTAGAAAAACACCAGGAAAAGAAATCTCCATTCGCCTTATCTCTCCTACAGACATATACCAAATAATAAAAACACACCTCGAGAATGCATGGCAAGAAAAAGGAATAAAGAAAAACACAACACAAACTAGACAAGATATCACCAACCATAAAAAAGCACACACGGATACCTGCTGATGGGATACAAAGCACCAACATGTCAATCATACAACTCCCCCTTAATAGTAAAACACATATTAATACCACTGTCTCGCTACAAGGAAAAATACCATCAAGATTAAAACATATATGATATAAAGATGTCACTGTAGAATAATCAGAAAGTTTAGGTAAACGCATGTATGCCATGGATATAGCCATTTTTGCGAAAGTGGCAATAAAACAAATACAGACAAACAATCTATTGTTTTTAAGTTCTAAATGTGACCCACTAAATATTTGTGGTGAAGCAATCTTTTATTTTAGTTGTTGCAAATTGACTTTTTGTGTTTTATAGGAAAAGTGAAGGAAATGACCTTCGACCCAAAAGCTAAGATGCAAAGACTTCAGGAGTTCTGGATCAGCCGTGCCAGTTCTGAACAGAGGAAGGGACGTGCAGGTCGAACTGGGCCAGGAGTGTGCTACCGCCTCTATAGTGAGGCAGATTATGATGCTTTTGCCTCATACCCCATTCCTGAAATTCACAGAGTGGCTCTAGACTCACTAGTGTTGCAGGTATGATTCTGTTTAACTTACTTATCTGTGCATATTTAAACTCTACAACCAGTGCTGTATTTGCTGTATGTGTTACATATTTAATTTGGCTAAATAATGTGACAGGATACTTTATTGACCGTATATTGTAACATGATGTGGTACAGTTTTATGGTTTATTACAGTCCCTGATCTGACTAGTATAGCACTTCTGAAATGACAAAATACATGTTAAATGCGGTATATTAACATCATTAAGTTAAATTGTCTGTACATGGTGGCCTGCAAATATTTTTGGAAACCATAATGTTTTAAATCAAAGTAAAAGTAGTTAATTTGCTATTTAACCTATGCTTGGTTTCATGTTAGGATAATATAGTTACATTGTCCGATAAACAAACCTCTGAGGTAGGGCTGGGCAGTATGACCAAAAATTTGTATCACAGTATTTTTTAATATTTGGACGATTTGACGGTATATCCTGGTATGTTTTATTTTTGTATGTTTAGGACTTTTTATATGTCTATGTCTAATTTTACTGTAATAAGTACAAAGAATATAAAACATTTTCATTTCACCATGGATATAATGAAGGTTTTGAGTACTATAAGGTTTGCGTGGCACCACAGAATGACACAATATATGATGGAATCAGTACACGTAATACAGGTGCAATATATACGATGTTTATTATTAAACATCCAAAAAATTCTGCTGCTTCTTTAATTCATAGCTTCCAGACAAGTTTTCTCCTTGTCTTTTCATTAGTTTTGATAATATCACTATTGTGCCACATTTTATTCACTTGTTGACTGCCTTCACTGTGTTCCATGGTATTTGTATTGCCTTGGAAATTTTCGTGCTATTCACCTAACCAATACCTTTTAACAGTGAGGTCCTTTGATGCTTTGTAAGCTCTTTGTGGACCATGGCTTTAATATGTAACTGAGTAAATGTTAGGAAATTGAGGGTTTATATGAGGGTTAATCAGAGTCATTTTAATTGATGACAGGTGTGTACTGACTACTATTTAACATAAGTTTTAATGTGATTTGTTAATTCCATCCATAGCCACATCTTCAATTATAAGAGGGTCTGCACCATTGTTTGGTCAGCAGAATTTTACCGTGTTTGTCTCCAACTGTTCCATACTCCCATTAAATTATTGACAATTTGGTAGAGGGTTCAGGGTTTGTCCCCTTTCATAGGAGCCAGTCCTTCTTATCTTGACAACAATATGCCTTGACTTGGCAGTCGAGCTTTGCATACTTTTGAACCCTACTCACCTATTACATCTAACTTCAACAAAGAAGAAGTACTTAATTAACTTGATGTCAACACTGGTGAGATTACGATCAAAGAAACAACAATCGCAATCAATAGCCTTTGAAACAATAAAGCATCAGGCCTTGATGAAATATCGGTGAAAATTCTGAAAGCGGGCACCTAGCCCTTGGCTGCACAACTGGCCTGGCTCCTTAACAATTGCTGGCAACTGGAGAAGGTTCCAGAAGACTGGAGAAAGGGTGTCATAATCACTGGCTTCCAAAGCAAGGTAACTTCTCTGACTGCACAAATTGGTGGGGAATCACACTTCTCTCGGTACCTGGTAAGGTCTTCTGTACTATTACTGCAATGACTCCGGACTGCCATCGAACATCGACTTGGAGCAGACCAAGTGGGACTCAGAAGCAGCCGATCATGCTGGATCAAATGTTTGCTCTATGTAATATTAAGCAATGTGTCAAATATCGCACTTTCCATTAATTTTATTGTCTAAAAGGTGTTCAACAGCATTTACTTGGGTGATTCATTTTGGGTGATCCTCCCAATTTATGGTGTTCCACAAAAGTCAATTTTTTTAACTAATATATGTTCCAATAATACATTTACAGAAAACAAATATTTACTTACATGCCCATGACTACCATAAAAATATTATTTTAAAATTGTATGTAAAGTTTTTTTTAATTGTAATTGTAGGGCTGCTTTTAGATACATCTTAAAACACAGCTTGTCTTTTTCTATGCACAATTTGTTTTAGTTATTTAGCCCTTTTTCAGTGATCATATTATGACCACTTTGTTGGCTGTATAATTGTTTACATGTCTTAAGTTTTTAAATAATATAGAAATTGGAAATACCTTACTAGCAATATCATAAACATCACCTTGTCCTTTTTGTACAGATGAAAAGCATGGGTCTGGGAGATCCCCTCACTTTTCCATTTCTAGACCCCCCTTCAGCCTCCAGCATTCAGACATCTGTGACATATCTGAAAGAACAGGGGGCACTTGATGCTTGCGGAGAGCTTACTTCCATTGGCAGACTGTTGGCTCAGCTACCTGTGGATGTAGTTATTGGTATGAGACATCTATTACATATTTATAGTTCAAAATTTTGTAAACAAACAATATAAATTCTCTAAAATGTATGTCTCTGTGTGGATAGGTAAAGTGCTAATTCTAGGTTCACTCTTCAACCTGGTGGAGCCTGTTTTGACTGTGGCTGCAGCACTGAGTGTTCAATCACCATTTGTACACTCTTCTCAGCACAATCCAGACTGTTCTGCTGCACGCCAGCCATTGTACAGTGACCTTGGAGATCCTTTTACTCTGCTTAACATCTTCAATGCTTGGGTGAAGGTTAATCATCTAGATTTTTCTTAATTGCATATCTAGATGGATGCCATTAAGGGTGCTTTTACACTTGTTAGTCCATTTGCCTAGTTCATATCTGACCAAATTTGTAGTTAACTTTTTGTATTAAGACTTATTTACAGTGCCTGATTTTTAGGTGGCACACCTTTCATTTGTTTGCATTGATAGGTAAAAGCGGAAAGAGGAAGCAGCTCGAGAAAGTGGTGTAAAAGGAGGGGGATAGAGGAACAGCGTCTCTATGAGATGACCAACCTTAGGCAACAATTTAAAGTAAGCAGCTACAATATTCAGTGGTGTTTAAAAAAATAGCAGTCCAACATCATTAACCTGATAAATCACTGTTTTTAGTAGAAGTGATATTTCTACATAGCAAAAAATTTACCTGAAAGTGTAGTAGAGTAATGAAAACAAAACAAACCCAAAAATTAGGACATGCATGCATGCATGGACATTCATTCTGAGTAATCGAAGCATTGATTGAAAAGGTGTTGTTCAAAATAATAGCAGCGAGGAGTTCAATTGGTAAAGTCATTAATTCTGCAGAAGAACGGGTGTCAATTTTGGCCCTTATTTAATGTAGGAGGGTGGCAAATGTTGCACATGTTGGTAATAGTGCATTTCCTTCTAAAATACTGGGTAAAATAGGTTGTTCCAGACATTGTTCTGATGAACAGCATACTTTGAATAAAAAGTTGATTGTAGAGGAAAAAACATACAGAGAAGTGCAGCAAATGATAGGCTGCTCAGCTAAAATGATCTCAAATACCTTGAAGTGAAAACCAAAACCTGAAAGACGCAGAAGGAAGCGTGGAGCTACTGTTCGAATGGATCGAAGAATAGCCAAAATAGCAAATACTCAGCCAATGATCACCTCCAGAAAGATCGGGAAACATCTGAAGTTACCAGTGAGTACAGAAGATGATTAAGTGAAGCCAATTTACCAGCAAGAACTCCTTGCAAAATCCCGTTGTTAAGAAAAAGACATGTCCTGAATGGGGTAAAATTTGCCAAGGAACACATTGACTGGTCAAGAGAGAAATGGCTCAACATTTGTGGACTGGTGAAAGCAAAATTTTTCTTTTTGGGTCTAGCGGCCGTAGACAGTATGTCAGACGACCCCCAAGCACTGAATTCATGCCACAGTACACTGTAAAGACAGTAAAGCATGGTGGTATAAAATGATGATATGGGGATGTTTATCATACCATGGTGTTACGCCTATTTATCACATACGAGGGATCATGGATCAGTTTGAATATATAAAAATGTTTGAGGAGATCATGTTTCCCTATGTCAAAGAAGAAATGTCCCTAAAATGGGTGTTTCAACATGACAATGACCCAAAACATCTTGGTTACAGACAAACAAGATTAAGGTAATAGAGTGACCAGCCCAATCCCCTGACTTCAATCCCATAGAGAACTTGTGTTCTGACATCTAAACCACGTTTTTTGAGGCAAAACCCAAAATTGCAGAAGAATTGTGGAATGTAGTCTAATCATCCTGGACTGGAATACCTGTTCAGAGGAGCCAGAAGTTGGTTGACTCCATGCAACACAGATCTCAGAAACAATTGTTCTGCCACTAAATATTAGTTCAGTAATTTAAAGTAAATTGAAACCTTAAACATTTTTTTCAGTTTATACATATATTTTTTAAGTTTTTAAAGAAAAATGCTGGCACTGCTATTTTTTTGAACAGCCTAATATTCATTTTTCTTAACTTTCTGTAAAGGATGAACACAAACTGGCTAAATTTTGTTAATGTTTTGATTTAGAATTGAAAGTGTAGTATTTTCAGTGCATTTGCATTGATGGAAATAAAAGTTATTATAATGATTTGCGCTTTATTCACTTTTTTAAAATCACTGCTATTTTTTTGGACACCACTGTACATAACAATTTCAGCAAGTGTAAGGATTTTGATACAGTACTTTAAATGCATTACATGAGTCATTAAATGTCTGTAATTTATAAATCTAAGATGGTGTTTTATCTGTTTTTTGTAAATTTTGAGTGTGCTTTGTGCATTCTGTGTCCTGGCTATAGGAAGTGCTGTCGAGCCATGGGCTGGTTGAGCTCCAGAAGCACTCTATGGGTCAGGACAGGGGCCAGAGAAGAGAGAGGCTGATTGAACGTAACAGATTACATCAGCTTAGGAGAGAGCATGAGCTTCAGGATGGTAAACGCAGGAAAGTGTTAAATCTACAGGAAGGCCTAGAGCATGAATCTTTTTCAGGCTCGGATGAGGAGGCAAGCGGATCAGTTAAGAAGGACAAAGACTCAGCAACACAGGACATAGACATACAGGTGCATCACTTCAGAAAGCAACAAAGATGACTCTGTAGCAATACAATAGATGGCAAGGGT
The DNA here is from genome assembly GCF_030014385.1 of Trichomycterus rosablanca. Taxonomy (NCBI): domain Eukaryota; kingdom Metazoa; phylum Chordata; class Actinopteri; order Siluriformes; family Trichomycteridae; genus Trichomycterus; species Trichomycterus rosablanca. The sequence goes on along the minus strand of NC_085998.1, from coordinate 20,776,606 downwards.
CTACATGCAATATCATACATGGATGATTAATACAGGTCAAGTAAGATTTGTCTTGTTATTCTCTTTTGACAGGAAGTGAAGTTCAAACTGCGACATGATGTTACGAGGCTTCAAGGAGCTGCATCCACTAGTGCGGCTCTGTCGTCTAGGCAACAAGCTCTTTTCACACTGTTGCTTTCCCATGGCCTGTACCCGCAGCTGGCACTGCCCGATGAACATAACGCCACCCGCAAAGATTCAGAGCAGGCACCCACACACACCCACCCACACCGGTCTTAAACCTGAAGAGCTAGCTTTTTGATTACTGTTATCGTTTTAAAGTTGGATCTGTGTGTTAAAATTCAAACAGTTTGTTACTGTAGGTAGAGGGCCTGGTCATGACTACAGTTTCAAATTTGTATATATTGAATGTATTGAACTAATTGTAAATGTAAATGTCCTTTCTTTAGGTATTTCACACCCGTAACAAGCAAGGATTTGTGATTCACCCTTGCAGTGTTTTTGCCAGTCATCCAGATGTGCTGCACATCTCTGAAACTAGTGAATTTGGTACATTGCTATCAAGTAATCAATAATCAGATAAGCATTAATTGTCTCAGTCACCAGAGCTAACCTCACACTTTCTTTTGCTCCTTGTTTATTTTTTTTTGTTTCTAGATGCTGAGAAGGGGCAGAGCAGTAGGCATCAGTTGCTGGCATTTGTCACTCTGCTAGAAACAAACAAAGCTTATGTGTCAAACTGTGTACGAGTCCGTGCCTTGCAGGTTAGTAAATCAGTAACAACGTAAATAAACCATTGGAAGGTCAGCTATATATTTTTGGCAGACCATTAAATTGCACATTTTACTTATTCCTGTCACAACTAAACTGGCACATGACCAATACTTTTAACACACCAAAATATTGACAGCTTGGCTCACAGGATTGAGGTCAAAATGTAAAAGTTATGATGAGAATGTACTTTGCATAGTTTACTCGAATTTATGTGTTATTTTTTGCAGTTTGTCTTAAAAATGCATATGCAAAGCATTTGGCACTTGAACATCTACCTGCAAATACAAAAAAAAACATTGGATCACATTTGTAGTAACACTAACAGCTAGAATTGGAATTTTATTGAATGCAGCTTTACAGATCTGTCACTGTTGTAGGACTGTGCTCATTCTGCATTTTTTTGCAAAAGGCACAGATTTGGACAGGTTTGATTTCGCCAGAATGGTCCAACAGCAGACAATGACTCCTAAAAACACTTAAAGATTTGTACATTTAACTGGCACAAAATTCTTACTGTTAAGGAGAAAATGAAGCACACACATAATTCCTATACACTTTCCAATTTAAAGAAAAGCGAGTGGCACTGTGGCTCTGGTTTTTTCCCACAGTCCAAAGACATGCAAGTGAGGTGAATTGGAGATACAAAATTGTCCATGACTGTGTTTGTCTTGAACTTGTAAACTGATGAATCTTGTGTAATGTAACCAAAGTGTGTAAAACATAATGATAAAATCCTAATAAATAAATAAATTATTCAGAAAAGCTGGGACAAGCTAAAAACAAGAATCTAAAGTGAAAGCTGAAAACAATAATTATTTAACTGAGAAAAGTACAAAAAAAAGATTTCCAGTGTTTATACTGACCAACTTGAATGTGTTTTGTAAATATAATTAAATTTAGAATTTGATGCCTGCAACATACTCAAAAAGTTAGGACACATTTACCACTGTATTAAATTACCTGTCTAATTACACATTTTTAAATTGTTTCGTAATTGAGGATACAAATTGTTGCAGTTTTGCAACTGGAATATTTGCACATTCTTGCTTGATACAGGACTTCAGCTGCTTAACAGGCTGTAGTCGCCATTGTCTGATTCTCCTCTTCATAATGCACCATACATTTTCAATAGGAGACAGATGTGTAGTATAAATATACATACATTTGCAGAAATATTCAGCTCAAGATTTCTAAAGCTAAATTATAATGCCCAGCTAGTCTTTATCAGTTAAATGATACAGCAAAGGAATAAAGATGTAATGATGTAGTATTTCAGAGTAGCAGGATATTTTGTTAGTTCTCATGTCACAATTAGACACCTTAAATTAGGGAGTTCCAAACAACTTGACGGAAGTGTAACCAACTTGCCTGGATGAGGACACAAGTTGTTCCCTCACACAGGGTGGAAGCTGATAAGAGACAGAAAAATACAGAAAAATATTTGCACTTTGGGGTCTCCAGATTGTCGAAACTACCATCTGATGCCACTTCCTTGCCAACTAATTATATTGAAGGAAAAACCACAAACCACAAATCTAACCACAAATGTAAGTGACTGGAGTTTGCTAAACACTACTGACATTATATTCTATGGTCAGATAAAATGAAAATTGAGACTTTGGCAACAAACATTAAAGAAGTCTCACTACACTGAAAAGAACCTAATGCCAAATGTTAAGTATAGTGGAGCATCTATAATGATGTGGGGCTATTTTTCTTTAAAGGTGCTTTCAACCTTGTAGGGATACATGACATCAGGGCAGGGCATTTCTAAGAAGTGTTTCTGTCTTTGCCAAGAATTTGTAGTATGAGCTAAAGAGGAGAGGTTAAGCTAATTCACCAAAAGTTTAATTTTTGATTAATTATTACAAGGGGTGCCAATATATATGGACTGTAGGTATACCTAATAAAGTGATTTGCATTTTATTTACAAGTTTTTTCTCTATTTCCTTGCCTCTTAAGACTTTGCTGTTGGTTGCAAACTCAGTGGACAGCAACGCAGACTGCACAAGGCTAGTGGTGGATGGCTGGCTTGAGCTGGTTCTAAGTGATGGGGAGGCAGCTCTTAAAATTCTTTTATCTTCTCTCACAATAAGAAAAAGTTGGGATGAACTGCTGCAATTTTACCTGAGCCAGGCATGTGGAAAATCTGCTGGCCTGACGGGTACTGGATCAAAGTCGGCTTATAGTGGGTTGGAGAAACTTTCAAAGGAAATTGTGCGCTTTCTGCTTTACACTGAGGTATGGTGTTTTGTTCTACCTGATACATATGATATCTGTGATAATCGTCCATGATTATTTTGCCATTGCAAAATTGTACAGATCTGTCATGCAAATGCAATAGGAGGAAGGCTTATGAAAAAGGGTCCAAAATTTTTTGTTTTTTTTATTTTATAGCTGTTATATGTAGTTTTAAATTTAATGTGCCTTACTAGCAGTTACACTACTCGCGACCATGCATTGTTTATACAATAGTCTTAAAGCTCTGGAGCAAAGTGCTTTCTATAATACCATTTGGGTTTCATTTGATGTCTGATGGTATGATTTGAGTGGAAAATCTAATATTTTAGTGTTGCCTAGCAGCACCCCGTCATAACATTACTATGATTAAGAGGTTACTATAGATTTACTTTGCTTAAATGATTACTTTTCAAATGTATGTTTATTTTAGATTTTAACATTATTTCATATTATACTTCAGTAATCATACACTGATATGCAGCTTTATGAGGAACACCTGTTGTAGCCTTAAGGTTTATCCTTTTGGTGCATTCCAGCTTTCCTGCTCACTATGGTTGTATAGTAAAGTTACTTTAGCTATTATGTCAGCTTTATTTCTTGCCCTCTCTTATTAACAAGGCAATTCCACTGCATAACCAGAGCCAGGCAGTCACTCAAATTACTTTTTTTTATGTTTTGATGTTTAATGTGGCTCTTGACCTGAGTTTAATGTAATAAAATGTACAGCTGCCACCTAAATAGATAATTACAATAATAAGCAAGTGGCCAGTGGGAGTATATTAAATTATGTATAATGAATCTTGCATAATGACTGATTATCCCTACTTTATTGTGGTAATTAAAAAAAAAATAGGAAAAAAATTAGAATTTTTTTGGAAAATCTTCAATTTTAGAAATTGGGAAAAAAAAATTGTAATGTGTCCACTTAAATAAAGAAATTGACATTATATTACAAATTACCCATTTCCAGAAAAGTTGGAACATTTAGTAAAATGCAATAAGAAGATGAATCATGACTTCTTTATTATTGAATCTTTATTTAACTGTCAAAAGTAGAAAGAAAAGATGTCCAATGTTTTCACTAATCAACCTCATCATGGTGTCTAAATATAAACAGAATTTGAGGATTGCAACGCATTTTTATAAAGTTGGGATGGGGCAAAATAAGGTTGATAAGTTGATAGAATATAGTGATTGGAAACACTAATAAGATTCAAAAGAATTAACAAATCACATTATTTTTGTTGCATTTTACAAATTGTCTTAACCTTTCTGGAAATAGGGTTTGTAAAACAGGTTTTTCTGTTTTTGCAGTTAAAAAAAAGTATTTTTACAAATGTTCTATTAGGTAAGGTACAGTCTAAAGCAGCTGACCTCACTGCAGTCTAAGAACCTTTATATCGGACCACAGCCAAACACAGAGCTTTCCCATCTGGAGCTCTTTCCTGGGATGAAAGCTGAGCTAGATCAAGTTAAAGGAGGCCTGCGTGTGACCAAACACTTCACCTATAACTGTCTATGTGTAAGTTATTTTTTATTGTATTATTACTATTCTTTTTTTTTTTCATGTGTGTTCTTTGTTTCATAATGCTTTGGCAATACTGTAACTAAATATAATCATGCCAATAAAGTTTACTGAATTGAATTGAATTAAACTGAAGTTTAATTTGTGAAAAGAAAAAAAAAAAAAAGTGAGTGACACACAAGTATTGAACCACGTTTGTAGGACAGGCTCACATCTCGCTGTTTGTACGTTTTTTTAAGGTTTAAGTCATTAAGTTCTGACCTGAACCAGTTTCCCTGTTAATATGCTAGGATGTCTATATATGGATAGTGAAAAATCAGACAGACAGTGAAAAATCTTCATACCCCTTTGAAATAGTCACTTTTTGTCATAGATCCTGAAAAAAGTCACACTTTTATATAATCATGTTGTTCTACAATATTAAAGTAATAATAAAATAAAAGTAGCTGTCCTGAAAATTAATAAAAAAATGAAAAATTACAGGAACAGGGTTGGAAAAGTGATCAGTGTCTGGTTTAGTACTTTGTAGAGCCACCTATGCTTTAATTACAGCCATCAGTTTGTTTGGTTATTTCCCTGCCAGCTTTGCACACCTACATTGGGGATCATTTGCCCATTGTACCCTTTACAATTTTGATGTGACCGGTCATGCACTGCCCTCTTCAAGTCTTGCATTTAGGTCAGGGCTCTGACTTGGCCACTGTTTTTTGGTAGCTTCTTTAGGGTTGTTGTTGTGCTAAAATGTAAAACCTTTTGCCCATCTTTAGCTGTCTAGCAGAGGGCTGCATGTGTTCCTTCGGGATTCGGATGTACTTGGCAGCATCAAGTTTCACTTTAGTCTTGACCAATTGTCTAGTTCCTGCTGAGGAGAAACATCACCATAACATAATGTTGCTATCACCGTGCTTCACTGTATATCTGGTGCTGTTAGTAATGGGTGGTGTTTGGTGTTTCCCGAACATATATCTTGGAGTCCAATCCAGTAAGTTCCATCTTGGTCTCATCTGACCCTAAGACCTTTTTCAGGAGTGGCTTCTTTCTTGCCACCCTGCCATACAGGTCAGCTTTGTGTAAAGCTTGTTGCACTGACTGATCTCAGCCACACAGACTTGCAAGTTATCATTGGCCTTTTGGTAGCTTCTCTAAGCCATGTCCTCCTTGCTCGGTCATTCAGTTTGAAGGAATGGCCCAATCTTGGCAAGGTATTGGTGGTGCCATACACCTTACACTTCTTTATAATGCTTACTTAATTAATCAAGTGATAAACCTCACATATATGCAGATAAAAACAAACAAAACACATCAGAAAACAAATAGGACACTATCTTATCAGTATTTTTAAATTGACCAGTTGGTGTCAATCTGATATTTAACTAGTTGACATGTTTGTTCTGGACAATCCATGGATGTGCATGTGTAAAACAATCACTATAAGCTACACTAGAGTAAGTTTATAATAAAAAAGTAAAACTACAAAGTTACTGCATTATAAAATCATATTAAAATCATCTCTAACAACAAATCATTAACATTACCATTATGGAGAGTGCAGCAATTGTGCACCACATTAAAAAGGAATTCATTACAATGTGATTTCTATATGTTCCAACCCTCTGCAAAACATAGTAGTTACTCATAGTAGTTATCTTACTCACCTTGAAAAGAAAAACATCAATTTTATGATTTTCATTCATCATCTATTGTGCATTTTTGGGTTTCATCTATTCTATTAACTTTAGTAACACCATGAAACAGTTTTATTAAATGACAATGATTTAAATAAGAAAAATACTGAATTACCATTGAATTTAATTGTAAATTTAGGTTATAACGTTTTTTTTGTCTACTTAGGACTCTCAAGACCTGTATAGTGAATGTTTACGGGCATTTTGGGACTGTCCTCATTGTGACCTGCACCTGCCCGTTACCCCGCTGGAGCGCATGCAGCACGAGGCCACTTGCAAGTCAAAAGAGGAACAGCAGTCTGAGAATGGTAAGGCGCATATACCAGAAAACATAAGAATTCAAATACAGAGGACTATTAGTTACTCTATGCCTGGCCTAAAAAAGTTGCTGTAGTGATTTAAATCCACAATAAAGGACCCTCTATGGATAATTACTGTTTTTAAACACCCATCTTGGAAGACTTTATCCTGGAAAAGGTATTCTTGTGTCGCCTTTTAAAAAGGATCGCCTTCTGAAAAATTGTCAAGTTCAGTTTTACTAAAACATTTGACATGTTGACCGATGGGCCTGAGGTTTGTCCTCTTGGTTTAGCATCAGTTCTTGAACTTGTGCTATGCTGTCTTAGGTACGTGCTCTTTTCAGTCGAACACTTCGCTTTTATGGTTCAGATCTACTGATTTTGCGAGAGTTCGAATCCCAGCTCTGCCATGCAGCCACTGTTGGGCCCTTGAGCAAGGCCCTTAACCCTCTCAGCTCCAGGGGCGGCGTACAATGGCTGCCCCTGCGCTCTGACCCCAGCTTCCTAACAAGCTGGGATATGCGACAAAAGTAATTTTATTGTACTGTACATCTGTATATATGACAAATAAAGGCTATTCTATTATATATTTTATATTTACCATAAGTTCTTCCTTTGTATATACGTATATACTGTATAATGTATAATTTGTTGTTTTTTTTGGCAGATCCTGAACAAGTTAAGTCGTCCACATCTAAACTGACTAGGCACTACCACTGTAATATCTGTAACAAGAATCTGATCTTAACCTCCACTGAGATCCTCAAACACAAGCAGCAACACCTATCCTAATCTTTTCTTGGCAATCTTTTCCTATTGAATGTACCAGGCTAGTGGTCCTGACTGTAGTCTTAACTTCTGTGTTTGTTTTATTTTATTTTTTATTATTATGATTTTTTGTTTAGGCTGAATCCTCCTAAATGTATTTTGTTCTTCAGGAAAATTTAGGAATCAGGAAAATGTGGTCTGAACATAAAGTAATTATAATAAACACATTTTGCCTAAACTAATAACACACACTGAATTTTCTTGTCTTTTTTAACACAATGGACAACGATTTATCGTTTACCATCCACTGTTGTGAAGCACCCAGGTGGTCTTTTGAACACTTTGATGTTTAGAAGTTCCTTTTTAAAACAGTTTGTGCATTTATATTGGTAACCTTGTTTTCTTTTTGCTTCTTTTTTCTTTTGCTCATAATGTAATCTTTGTTGAATGCCCACTACTAGGGAAGAAGCAACAGATTTTCCTGTTTGTAGATAAATTGCGACATGAAATTGGGACTTAAACTCTAAGCTTTATTAATCTTTACGATTTTTTTACGAGGTCCTCAAATTATTAGACTAGGGTTTGCACAGACAAATCTTACTGGGAGAAACTGTTACAATTTAAAGTTTTGAGTATATACACAGTCGAGTCACATTATTATGACCACTAGCTAATATCTAGAGTAACTGCCGTGTGCAGCACGGACAGCAGCTAGACGGGCTGGGAGTGACTCAGTAAGGTCCTATAGAGGATCTATAGAGCAAACGTGACAATCGAGGTGGTCCCACAGATGCTCTATTGAGTTCAAATCTGGGGAATTAGAGGGCCAGGGTAGTACATCTTGGTCACGCTCTTCCAACCAATGTCGGACATTCTAGCCATGTGACATGTCTCATGTCTTGCTGGAAGATCCCATCCGCCCCAGGGAAGACAGTTTTTACCCATGGTACTTTCACCCATGCCAGCAACGAGGAATGTATGTGCAGACAGCCTATCGCACACCTTTTATACCCACCAAGCGAGCTCACAAAACATGACTTCATTCATGAGCTACACGCTGCCGCCGTCAAAAGTAGGAAGTGGTCATAATAATATGACTCAACTGTGTATATTGTCCATCATGTAATCATTTTAACTTAAAGCTATTGAGTAATTTCAAATGCTTCAATAAATGTGGCACTTGGAGCAGATATTAGTGTGTATCTAAAGGTGTACACTGATGACATTCAGTGGTACATTTCTGTTAACAATATATTTCTTTATCACTGACCAGCTATTGTAACTGTTCTGTAGACCACTGTAGCACCAAAGCAATCCACAGATTCCATATATATGTAAAACATGCAAAGTAAAATTCAGAGGTCATACTTTTCATTAAAATATAGAAGGGGGTTTAATTAATGATACAAACCCACAATATGTAACACTTCAAAGCAGCACATTGGCACAAAGTCAAAGAAGCAAGACAGTACAGGAAATAAAAACCTTTCTTTAAAAATAATTAGAATATATATTAAATAAATATTTTACTTAATTTTCAAAGTAATAGATACATGTTAACATATGCACACTGGCTGAATCAAATGACTTAAAATATCAAATCATTACTCATTTACTTAATTACTTGAAAATAATGTTATTGAATAATTAAATTAAAAGGCACATTCATTAAGATGTATGAATAGTCTTCTGGGTTAAGCTTTAAAAAATGAATGTATCTTAATTCGTTTCCACTTAGGATAGCAATCGTCATTCCATAAGATAGGAAAAATTGTCAGTGTATGGCCACACAGTTTTTTTCTGATATTACATTTAAACAATCTTACATAACTAACGTATCCAGCATGTGCTTGTGTGATACTGATTTGCTTTATCTTACTTGGTTTAGAGACATATTCCTCAATGGGGTTTTGTCAGATATTCAGTACCTTCTAGCCAAAAGCATATTCAGTCAAATTAGCTATTTTAAGGTTATGATGTGTTAGGTAGCAGCTTTGAGACAATCCATGTCCCCTTAAACATACAGTATAAGCTGAGGTGAACCCAGGCAGTGTTTGTTTTTTTACTTTGAAAAGCATTCTGTAGAATTGTATATATTGTATTCATCTGAAAAAGACTTTGGTCCAGGGTAGTATCATGTTTTTCCCATAGTAAAATACAGTATATAAAATCGTAGTGTTTTTTATTTTCTATTTAACAATGACTAAATGTTTTGTTTTCAAAATCTTCAGTCTCTGTAAGTTATAGAAACAAAAAGGTCACTTTGCAGTTGATTACAATGACAAATTAGATTTTACAAAGTGCCACTATTAATAGCCAAACATTGATAATATTCATTCTACACCATTTGTTTTTATAATGTCTGAGTAATTGTTTTTTTATATATATATAAACAGATTGGGGCGGCTAGGTGGCTCGGTGGGTAGCACTGTCGCCTCACAGCAAGAAGGTCCTGGGTTCGATCCCCAGGCGGGGTGGTCCGGGTCCTTTCTGTGCGGAGTTTGCATGTTCTCCCCGTGTCTGCGTGGGTTTCCTCTGGGAGCTCCGGTTTCCTCCCACAGTCCAAAAACATGCAGTCAGGTTAATTGGAGAAACTGAATTGCCCTATAGGTGAATGTGTGTGTGTGTGTCCAGGGTGTTACTGTGTGCCTTGCGCCCATTGATAGGCTGGGATAGGCTCCAGCACCCCCCGCGACCCTAATTGGATAAGCAGTTGAGAAAGTGAGTGAGTGAGTAAACAGATTGGGCGTTATGCAGTTACCTTTTCGCATTGCCGTCCCTTGTTATAACTTTCTCTTCTTATTGTGAGGCCTATATTTTATTTTATTTGGCAGTAAACAGATTTCTAACTATTTATTTTATTTGTAATGTTAAAATGTAATATGAGGTGCCAATGTTAAGACATTTTCTATTTTGGTTTGCAATTTTAGCATACCTAACAGTATGCGTCTTAGTGCAACTTCCCCACAGCATTATTTATTCTTCATGATCAAATCAATATTTTAGCTGAACAACTGGCCCTTACTTGACTTTTTTTTCATTAAACTGCACAAACAATCCTAATAACAACATGCTCCCCAAAATTACCTGTTTAATCCTGTCTTTTTCAGTAGGTTTTTAAACTCTGTCTAGAACACTGGTATCATCTTAAAGAAGAGGTAAAATTGGACTGTCAAATTAAAAACATCAAAACCTCTTTGTGATGTAAGATATTAATAAAAAATATATGACATTTACCTTGTATTTTATTTCTAAATGTTTTCACGGCTGTGTTCCTCTAAGCATCTCATCTCGTATGGTCTAGCATCTCTTGAGCCCCTATATCAGCCAGTCAGAATTTCAGGGGTTCTGTTATCCCATCACCTGTTGGCATCACCATTAAGGGTCCAGATAAAGAAGTATGTGAATGGAATGCAGCCAAGCATCGTGGAGAAAAGGATAATTATATTTTTAAATCATAATGGTCGAATAATTCTGGCTTCACGGCTCTTTTTGCAAACGGAACACGACGTTGTGCTCCCTTTCCTCTCATTCACAATCAAAATGACCCCTCCCTGACCTCCTACCCAGCCAGTTCTCACCGCACGGCCTTGTGCTTTCCACCACAGCAGCCACATCTCTCCCCACAACGCAAACATGCACGTAGGGGTAGGTAGCAGCACATGCAGGGCACAAATAGTGACAAAACCACCAGTGCCATCCAGCGTGCGCAGCAAAGTGGGTGTGGCCTCTGGCCTATAGAGTCCTCACATGAGCAAGGTTCCCAAAATTCACCTTCGGAGTCTGACATGCAGTGATAAAGCAGGCTTTCAGCACACCACACACATGTCCACTGGTGCAAGCAGTGTAGGGCTGGGTCTGGAGCATCCCGACAGCGGCCACGACCATTTTCTGAGGCACTGAACACCGAGCGGCAGTACACACAGCGTGACGAGCAGGAGGACGATCCCTGTGGACATGGGCTGTCATCATCAGGTGAGATGGCATCTCCACCACCACTGGTTCCACTGCCTCCTCTTTTACGAGTCCGTGAATGGGGTGTGGCGAGTGAAGTATGTATGCAGCATGGTGAGGGTGAGCCTTTACCTGTGTCCTGTGGGGAGCTGCCTGTGGAAGACACTCCTGGCATAGCATTGGGTATGCAGGTTGGTGAGGAGGAGTGATGCTGGGCACCTTTGGTGTCAAGCATAACAGTGACCTCACAGCCTGTAGTGCCTATTCCAGTAAGCTCCTTCTCAAAGTGCACCACACATAGCTCTGTCTTGTCTGAACCCCCTCCGACCACAACTCCACCGGTCAGTCCCCCAACCTTGGTCCTTGTGGCCCCAGCTCGCCGATAATCCTCATAACCCCGCGAGCCCCATAAGTCCTTGCAAGGATCAATGTTGCGTAGGTCACCTTCCTCCATCAGAGTCATGGTAGGTGAAAGTGGGGACAAGGGTGAAGAGACTGGTGGTGCCAGAGGGGAGGTAGGTGGTGCAGGAGGAGGGGGAGGAGGGGCTGGAGGATTCAACACAGCTGACACTTGGGAAAGATGGTGCTGGCGGGGTCGAATGTGGACCTGTAAAAAAGCAAGTACTGTAAGTAGGAGATTAAGAATTCTGACACCTACAGCTTTTAGAAATATTCAACCCCCACCTTATTTTTTTATTTACAAAGTTGACAATTTTAGTTTAAATAAAAAACATCTAGTTCTCATAATAAATGTCCATGTGCACTATCATTCAGCTCCAAGCGTCAATACTAGGTGGAACATACTTTTGCCTTAATAACCTTAAATACGTGATTTTGGTAATAGCTAACAAGCTGCTGACATCTCTCCTGTTGAATCTTTGCCCATTCTTCTCTTGTAAAAGCTTCCAACTTATTTAGATTTGACGGCTTCCAGTAATAACCAAGATTTAATTTCACCACAGAAGGCATAACAATCCTTCTCAAAATACCCTGGTATTTCTGTGAATTCATGATGCCAGTCAAGATAGCCAGTTCCTGCAGCAGAAAAACATTTGCACATCACTGACCAACTTTTATGCTTGACTGTGGGGATAGTATCATAGATAGTGGTCATAAGCTTCAGCTTTCTTGATCCATATTGTCAAACAGTTCCAGCCTTGATTCATCACTCCATGAAACTGTGTGCCATAACTCTGCAGATACAGTGTATCACAAAAGTGAGTACACCCCTCACATTTCTGCAGATATTTAAGTATATCTTTTCATGGGACAACACTGACAAAATGACACTTTGACACAATGAAAAGTAGTCTGTGTGCAGCTTATATAACAGTGTAAATTTATTCTTCCCTCAAAATAACTCAATATACAGCCATTAATGTCTAAACCACCGGCAACAAAAGTGAGTACACCCCTTAGTGAAAGTTCCTGAAGTGTCAATATTTTGTGTGGCCACCATTATTTTCCAGAACTGCCTTAACTCTCCTGGGCATGGAGTTTACCAGAGCTTCACAGGTTGCCACTGGAATGCTTTTCCACTCCTCCATGACGACATCACGGAGCTGGCGGATATTCGAGACTTTGCGCTCCTCCACCTTCCGCTTGAGGATGCCCCAAAGATGTTCTATTGGGTTTAGGTCTGGAGACATGCTTGGCCAGTCCATCACCTTTACCCTCAGCCTCTTCAATAAAGCAGTGGTCGTCTTAGAGGTGTGTTTGGGGTCATTATCATGCTGGAACACTGCCCTGCGACCCAGTTTCCGGAGGGAGGGGATCATGCTCTGCTTCAGTATTTCACAGTACATATTGGAGTTCATGTGTCCCTCAATGAAATGTAACTCCCCAACACCTGCTGCACTCATGCAGCCCCAGACCATGGCATTCCCACCACCATGCTTGACTGTAGGCATGACACACTTATCTTTGTACTCCTCACCTGATTGCCGCCACACATGCTTGAGACCATCTGAACCAAACAAATTAATCTTGGTCTCATCAGACCATAGGACATGGTTCCAGTAATCCATGTCCTTTGTTGACATGTCTTCAGCAAACTGTTTGCGGGCTTTCTTGTGTAGAGACTTCAGAAGAGGCTTCCTTCTGGGGTGACAGCCATGCAGACCAATTTGATGTAGTGTGCGGCGTATGGTCTGAGCACTGACAGGCTGACCCCCCACCTTTTCAATCTCTGCAGCAATGCTGACAGCACTCCTGCGCCTATCTTTCAAAGACAGCAGTTGGATGTGACGCTGAGCACGTGCACTCAGCTTCTTTGGACGACCAACGCGAGGTCTTTTCTGAGTGGACCCTGCTCTTTTAAAACGCTGGATGATCTTGGCCACTGTGCTGCAGCTCAGTTTCAGGGTGTTGGCCATCTTCTTGTAGCCTTGGCCATCTTCATGTAGCGCAACAATTCGTCTTTTAAGATCCTCAGAGAGTTCTTTGCCATGAGGTGCCATGTTGGAACTTTCAGTGACCAGTATGAGAGAGTGTGAGAGCTGTACTACTAAATTGAACACACCTGCTCCCTATGCACACCTGAGACCTAGTAACACTAACAAATCACATGACATTTTGGAGGGAAAATGACAAGCAGTGCTCAATTTGGACATTTAGGGGTGTAGTCTCTTAGAGGTGTACTCACTTTTGTTGCCGGTGGTTTAGACATTAATGGCTGTATATTGAGTTATTTTGAGGGAAGAATAAATTTACACTGTTATATAAGCTGCACACAGACCACTTTTCATTGTGTCAAAGTGTCATTTTGTCAGTGTTGTCCCATGAAAAGATATACTTAAATATCTGCAGAAATGTGAGGGGTGTACTCACTTTTGTGATACACTGTATATCCAAATTCATTCTGGAATATTCCAGTTAGGGTTGGGTAATATGACTAAAAAAACTCATATCTCGATATGCTTTTGAGAAGTAGCGATATACAATACAATACAATATAATGTAAACTTAACAAAGTACAATGGCAGGTCTCTGAGCATAAAAAAAAATCCCAAAAAAGGTTCAATATTTGATAATGCTTTGCCATCATTGCAAAATGAAAGTGCACGGTAAACAGCAGCACTGCGACCCAGATCAACCACACAGCAGCATAAAAATCATAACTGCTGCTTACCTAAGCTTCTCTTCTTTAAATTGAGACAAAATCTATATCCATGTGTTGGGATAAAAAGGGATAAAATCCACTTTTGTAAATGTGTTCCTTTGTAAATATAATGTGATTTCATTATATTTTAATACTGAAACAATTACTGTTTAAGAATGAAAAAAAAATGAAAAAATAACCCAAGTACAAGACATTTTATCAAGGCAGAACAACCTTTTGGCTAAAAAGCCACTAACAAAAAGGGGGACAATAGCATATAAATAAGGTGTCCAAAATTACAGAAACAAACTAATGTTTATTTTTTTATTTATTATGATTTTAATGTCAAGTTTTACACAATTTGGTTACATTCATGACAGAAACTGTAGTTACTCATTACAAAAGATTCATCAGTTCACAAGTTTAATGTCAAACACAGTCATGGACAATTTTGTACCTCCAATTCACCTCACTTGCATGTCTGTGGGCAGAAACCAGAGCTCCCGGAGGAAACCCATGTGGACACGGGGAGAACATGCAAACTCCACACCAAAAGAACCCAGACCGCCCCACTTGGGAATCGAACCCAGGACCTTCTTGCTGTGAGGCAACAGTGCTACCCACTGAGCCACCGTGCCACCCAGCAATCATGTTGTAACCCCACTTTAGATCATACTAGCAGTAGGTTGTAAAATTTTAAGATATTATGTAGTGTTTGTATTAAGTTTAGCATTATAACTCCTTAGGGGTGGCACGGTGACTCGGTGGATAGCACTGTTGCTTCACAGCAAGAAGGTCCTGGGTTCGATCCCCAGGTGGGGCGGTCCGGATCCTTTCTGTGTGGAGTTTGCATGTTCTCCCCGTGTCTGCATAGGACAGGCAAGTGAGGTGAATTGGAGATACAAAATTGTCCATGACTGTGTTTGACAAATAAACTTGTGAACTGATGGATCTTGTTTAACAACTAACTACAGTTTTTGTCATGAATGTAACCACGGTGTGTAAAACATGACGTTAAAATCCTAATAAATAAATATAAATCCTTATTTTCTTTGATAGGTTGAATATTTCCGATATCAACTCTATAATGATCTCTGCAGATAACTGTCATGTCAACAGTTGCCAAAGATTAAATAAAGCAGAATTTTTAAAAACACAAACCACCATGTTACTGCCTCCCATTAATGAAATATTTTGTATGACATACATTTCTGTAAAACTGTGATTCGTAACTGGGACATCTGCAGTAATAAGCTTTAAATTAAATTAGTTTGAATTTTAAAAAAGGTGAAACAGCAATACCTGAACAGCAGTCTGGGAGGTGATAGCATGCCCTTCCCCATACCCATACTCCTCTGCTGAAGAGCGCACAAAGCAAGTAGAGGAGGACTCACTAGTTACTATGGTGATGGGCTTGGGCAACATCTCCTTCCTGCTGTTCGAGGACGACTCACTGCCTGTGTGAGACTAAGACAAACTGCAAGTCATCAAACATGCAGTACCAACTAGCCCTAATACTAATAATGTGCCTCATATCATACAGGCCTAGCACAGAATTCTTCCATGTTTTAAAAGGACCAACTGGACAAACAATAGGCAATAAATGAATGCTTCAGTATTGGAAATCATCATTGGTACTACCGAAACATGCAGTATAATGGTTACTCTATGTTTTAAAACATAACAAACAACATGTAAAGTAAAGTACATGTAAGCAACACATCAATTTAACCAGTTCCTATTAAGGTCGAAGTAAAGCCATGTATATTAGGTTATCAGCTAAATGGGTTGTACAAGATTAAAGTGTCGTACTATTTACATTTCCAACACAAACTGGTAAAATACTTCACAATAGTACTTTTCATTTGTTTAAAAATCTGTTTAATTTGAGGTTGCTAAAGTGGGAGATGAGTATATTGTTTGACATTTCTCATAAAGAATACATACAATAGATTCTGAAAGTATTCAAACACCATTACTTTTTGCATACTTTGTGTAATCCAACTTTACCAATCAATCTGCACTTATATACCAATAAAGATTTCAAGTGAAAAACAGGTTTTAGTGTTTTTTTATTATTAATTATTAACTAAAATACTAATATGAGTTCATAGTAGCTAGCGAAATTGTTAACATTAGTCAAAAGTGACCTTATGTAGCTGGACATACTCAGTTGCTTAGCAACTGTTTGGTTTTAACTCCTTCAGCGTCAGGCATATTGAGTGTTTGATTTCCCATGTGAAAAGCACAAATTCACAGGCTCAATTTAAATGCATTAATGCAGGTGTGAGTTTCAATACATTTCAAAAAACTATAAAACGTTTTTTATTTAGTCATTATGGGTGATTAAAGGTAAATAGATAAAGGAAAATGTGGCTGGAGTATAGAAGTACAGTGTATAGACACTGGAACCTGGCTGGTTGGACAGATGATTCCAAAACTCTAAGCAATTAGACCACACCTAACCCCTCCCCAATCCTTGTAAATAGGATAGCCTCCACTCCTCTGGGAGGTTTTTTATATTTTGGAGTGTCTGTGAAAATCTGTGCTCAATAAAAGCATTAAAAAGCATTTAAAATTTGGATTTTATACATATGTTAGCAATAGATGTGTAAAAACTCAGTAATTAGGAAGGGTTTTCACATACTTTTTGGCCAAACATTGTATGTCATCTGTGGTGTACTGGTAATATTCATGTTGTTTACATACTGCATAATACTGCATACTAGGATTTGGGGTTTATAATGAGTAGTATGCATAGATTGACATTTTGCTCTTACTGTAGCATGAGAAAATGATTGAAATGTTTAAAAACAATGTACCTGAAAGAAAGATTGGAAGGGATTTGCATATTTCTCCCTCTACAGTGCATAATATCATTAAACGATTCCAAGAATCGGGAGGAATTTCAGTGCGTAAAGGCCAAGGGCGCAAACTTAAGCTGAACACCCGTGATCTTTAGTCCCTCAGATGGCACTGCATCAAGAACCACCACTCAACAATAGCTGATATAACCATATGGGCAAGGGATTACTTTGGCCAACTTTCGTCAAGCACTACAATGCGGAGTTACATGCACAAATGGCACTTCAAACTTTAAAAAGAAGCCATATGTTAACCATGTCCAAAAGCGGCGTCGACTTCTCTGGGCTTGGAGGCATCTAGGATGGACCATAGTGGAAACGTGTATTGTGGTCAGGTGAATCAGCATTCCAGGTCTTTTTTGGAAAAAATGGACACTGTGTGCTCCCAACCAAAGACGAAAAGGACCATCCAGACTGTTATCAGCAACAAGTCCAAATGTCAGGGTCTGTCATGGTATGGGGCTGTGTCAGTGCCCTTGGCAAAGGTCATTTACACTTCTGTGATGGCAGCATTAATGCAGAAAAGTACATTGAGATCTTAGAGCAACATATGCTGCCTTCAAGACGTCATCTTTTCCAGGGACGTCCATGCATTTTTCATGCTGTGGAAGAAGAGGGTACGGGTACTGGACTGCCCTGTCTGCAGTCCTGACCTGTCCCCAATAGAGAACGTGTGGAGAATTTTGAAATGAAAAATGCGACAACAACGACCCCGTACTGTTGCACAACTTAAGACGTGTTTGCAGGATGAATGATTCAAAGTAAAAGCTGAAACACTAAATCACTTGCCAAAAACGTCTTTTAAGTGTGGTGAAAAGGAATGTCTACATTACAAAGTGGTAAATGCTTTACATTTTTTTTTGAATGTGTTGTAGGCCTGAAATGCAGGAATGGATGTTTATTAATAAATGAAATGAAGTTGAGCAGACAAAACATTGAATATCTTAGGTTCATCCTGTCTGGAATGAAATAAAAGCAAAAGTAAATGTAAGGAACACTGCATTTTTTATTTTATTTGCATTTTCATGCTGTCCCAACTTTTTCTGATTTGGGGTTGTACTTCTAAAAGTGCATACCTAGGACAACTAAGTGGATCCTCGACCAAATCAAACCTAACCTCTCACTCAAAGCCCAGCTAACCAAACTGAAGCTTTCTTATTATAGACACATTATAAGAAGAAAAACAATTATGCTCGGAATAGTTAAAAGTAAAAAGAGGACAAGAACGGTCAATGAGAAGATGGGTGGATACAATTAAATGAACAATAAATCAGCCTGCAGAAAAAACTATCCATATGGTAGCCAGGATTCGTACATAATGAAATATAATAGCATATTGTAATTAATGGTGTTGATGGTTTAGATTACTGAAAGGATGGTGCATTGGTAGTAGCCTGTTTTTTCTGTTATGCATTTTTGTGTGCAAAAGTATGTAGTTATAACTTTTATTTGATTGCACTATATACACTTAATGGACAGTATGTGGGCACCTGACCATAATGCTGTTAGACATCCCATTCCAAAACCATTATTACAGCGTTATGTAGTATATGCATTAATATAGAGTTGCCCTGCCCCACCACCCCTCCCTGTTTAGGGCAATAACAGCCTCCACTCTTCTGGGCTTTCCAAAACACTTTAGAGTGTGTCTGTGGGAGTTTGTGCTCATGCAGTCCAAAGAGAATTGGGGAGATTGGGCATTGATGTTGGAAAAGAAGGCCCTGGGCCCTGTTCAAATTCATCCAAAAGGTGTCCATTGGGTTTGAGGTCAGAGCTCTGTACAGAGTTTCTTTAAACCATCTCCAAACTGCTTCCACAAAATATAAAAGCAAATAATTTATTTAATATAAATGGTTTTATACACTATTATAGCAATAGATGTGGCTAAAACACCTGAACTCCAAAACTGTGATAAGAAACTGTGATGAAGTGCCCACATACCTTTGGCCATGGAGTGTAGCTATTATTATTTTTCATAAATAATTTAAAAGCAGAACCATTATTAAAGACAAAGTCAATTATTATAGTTTACTAAAGATGCCATAAAATCTATTTGTAAAAGTGTTTTAGACATTGGTCTTTTACATCTGGCATAAAGCAAACAGCAATCCACAATAAGGTCATACCAACACTCAAACATGATGGTGGTAGTGTGATGGTGTGAGGATGCTTTGCTACTGGGTGTGGGTGACCAACTCTAATTGATAGAACCATGATTGCTGCTCTCTACCTGAAATTCCTAAAGGAGAATGTCTGTTTTGTCTGCTCAACTTCATTTCATTTATTAATAAACATCCCTTCCTGCATTTCAGGCCACATCCATTTACCACTTTGTAATGTTGCCATTCCTTTTCACCACACTTAAAAGACGGTTTGGCACAGAGGATACCAAGCGATTTAGTGTTTCAGGTTTTATTTGGTCCCATTCTTCGTGCAAACACGTCTTAAGATGTGCAACAGTACGGGGTCGTCATTGTCACATTTTTTGTTTAAAAATTCTCCACACATTCTCTCCACAGGTCAGGACTGCAGGCAGGCAAGTCCAGTACCCGTACCCTCTTCTTCCGTAGCCATGCATTTGTAATGTGTGCAGCATGTGGTTTTGCACTGTCTTGTTGAAAAATGCATGGACGTCCCTGGAAAAGATTACGTCTTGAAGGCCGCATATGTTGCTCTAAGATCTCAATGTACTTTTCTACATTAATGTTGCCATCACAGAAGTGTAAATGACCTTTACCAAGGGCACTGACACAGCCCCATACCATGACAGACCCTGGCTTTTGGACTTGTTGCTGATAACAGTCTGGATGGTCCTTTTCGTCTTTGGTTCGGAGCACAAAGAGTCCATTTTTTTCCAAAAAAGGAATGATGATATATCTGACCACAGTACACATTTCCACTGTGTGATGGTCCATCCTAGATGCCTCAGAGCCCAGACAAAATGACGCCGCTTCTGGACATGGTTAACATAAGGCTTCTTGTTTGCACAGTCAAGTTTTAAGTGGCATTTGTGCATGTAACTCTGTATTGTAGTGCTTGACAAAGGTTTGCCAAAGTAATCCCTCACCCATGTGGTTATATCAGCTATTGTTGAGTGGCGGTTCTTGATGCAGTGCCGTCTGAGGGACTGAAGATCATGGGGCTTCAGCTTAAGCTTGCACCCTTGGCCTTTATGCACTAAAATTCATCCCAATTACTTGAATCATTTAATGATATTATGCACTGTAGAGGGAGAAATATGCAAATCCCTTCCAGTCTTTCTTTGAGGTACATTATTATTAAACATTTCCATAATTCAAAGACTCAGCCTTTCCTGGATGCTGCTTTTTTACCGAACCGTGATTACAATCATCTGTTGACATCACCTCTTTGGAATCACATCATTATTTAGTTTTTTCACCTCATTACTAGCCCTGAATTGCCCCCGTCCCAACTTTTTTTGGAATGTGTTGCAGACCTGAAATGCAGGAATGGATGTACATTAACAAATGAAACCCAGTATCTTGGGTTCAGACTGTCTGCAATCACAAAACATCTAAGTAAATGTAAGGAACACTGCATTTTTATTTCATTTGCATTTTCCATACCGTCCCAAATTTTTCTGATTTGGGGTTGTAAAAGCAATTCTGCAGCCAGTCATTGCATTTCAGAGAGACTCTTTTTTATCTTTTATAATTTTTTACAAATTATATATGCTCTCCTTATATTACATTTTGTATAAGGATCAGAAATCATTTAGTGTGAAACAGACCAAGGAAATCGAGGGGGAATACACATAGCATTACTTCCCTATTACAGGTTTGTCCAGTACAAAGTTGGGTAAAAGTTTTAGGGTTTGTGCTATGTTTACGTGTTGTCATAAACTGGGAAATATGGATTATACGACTGGAAAATTGCACTGAAATGGGATGTGGAAAACTCTGTTTCAGGTTTATGAGATGTGTATGTCACAAACCTGAAAATTGCTTATTTATTCATTTTTCTGGTCAAATTCCCAGTGGGTCAAGTGTGACCTGGAAATAAACCATTGATAGGGCACTATTTTATTAACTTGGGACTATTAAGAGTAGCCAGTTGCATATTTTTACAAAGTGATATAAAGCGATATAAATTCATTTAAATAGAAATCAATGCAGCACTATTTTTAATCATAAATAAAACTGGCGTTGCTTATGCTTTCTTGTTATTGACCCTATATATGTAAATTATTGTCCCTAAATATGTAAAATATCCTTTGTCTTAAATATGTCTTTCATGCTGTCATGCTTGGAAGGCCCAGTGACTTTGACCATGTGGTTACCACTTTGAAAGATCATAATTTACATCCACAAAAGAATGTCTCAAATGTCATGTGACTCACCAAGCTAGAAAAAGGATTTCAAAACTACGCCAAAACAAACACCCAGGCTAGCATGTTGCTTAAGAAAGTCAGAAAATATTTTACTAAAAGCATTAATCTACCAAAACTTAATGGCATTTGAAAGTTTTATGTTCAAAATAATAGGTAAAAACTGCTATCAAGTAAGCAACAGTGACAGCCAAAGTCCAACCCTATCCTGCTCTGCCATCATCCACTTTTTGGCCCTTTATTTCATTTGTTAATATGCATCTATTATTGCATTTAAGACCTGCAACACATTCCAAAAAAAGTTGGGACGGTAAAGCATTTCCCACTTTGTAACATTGCTATTCTTTCTAACAACACTTAAAAGACATTTTGGCACCAACCAGGATACCAACCAGTAAAGTGTTTAGATGTTATTTTGTCTTAAGGTTTGCAACAGTATGAGGTTTTCATTTTTCATTTCAAAATTCTCCACACGTTCTCTATTGGAAACAACACAGGACTGCAGGCAGGCCAGTCCAGTACCCGTACCCACTTTTTCCACAGTAATGCCTTTGTAATGTATGCAGCATGTGGTTTTGCATTGTTTTATTGAAAAATGTATGGACATCCTTGAAAAGATGTCGTCTTGAAGGCAGCTCCAAAACCTCAATGTACTTTTCTGCATTAATCCTGCCATCACAGAGGTGTAAGTTGCCTTTGCCAAGGGCACTGACACAGCCCCATACCATGACAGACCCTGGCTTTCAGACTTGTTGCTGCTAACAGTCTGGATGGTCCTTTTTGTCTTTAGTCTGGAGCACAGTGTCCCTTTTTTTCAAAAAAGACATGAAATACTAATTCATCTGACTACAATGCACATTTCTACTATGAGATGGTCCATCCCAGATGCCTCGAAGCCCAGAGAATTCTACACCTCTTCTGGACATGGTTAACATAAGGCTCATTTCTCCACAGTAAAGCCAAAAAGTGGCATTTGTGAATTTAACTCGGTATAGTAGTGTGGAGGTAATGGCAAAGTTTTGCCAAAGTAATCCATTGCCCATGCGTGTATATCAGCTATTGATGAATGACAGTTCTTGTTGCAGTGCATTCCAAACAAGTTCAAACAACAAATCCAAAAGCCAGGGTCAATCATGGTATGGGGTTGTGTCAGTGCTTTTGACAAAGGTGATCTTTGCTCCTCAATAACTCAGCCTTTCATGGATGCTGCTTTTGTTCCAAAGAATGATAATAATCACCTGTTGACATCACCTGTTAAAATCACATCATTATTTAGTTTTTTTTATCTCATAACTATCCCTAAAATGCCCCTGTCCTAACTTTTTTGGAATGTGTTCCTGGCCTGAAATGTAGGAATTCATGTGAATTAACAGATTAAATGAAGTTGACCAGAGAAACATTAAATATCTTGGGTTCAAACTGTTTGCAATAAAATAAAAGTCAAAGTGAATGTAAGAAAAACTTCTTTCTCAGCATGTCAGTAGCTCATTTCTGTTTTTACCAATCAAAAGTAATTATATATGGAGTAACACTAATGGTAAAAATGCTCACACAAAAGTACAGCAGTTAGGAAAATAGAATGTATGGTGCAGAATTTCTATGGCATAGTGTAATACCATTTTAAACAAAGCCTTTCAGCTAGCAGATGTGTTACCAAAAAAAATGAATGAAGTAATATAAATACTCACAGCTTGACCATCATCTTCAGTGTCTCCCTCTTCTGGTGTGGAGGAAGAAGGTGACTCTGAGCCTTAAATTGAATGAACACAGACAATAAGATTTGTAAAAGGTGATATCCCTGTGTCCTTACAAATTTTATTTTAAATCCTAGTCCCCATCTAAGCTTCTGTGTTACCTCTGTCAATTTTGTCAATGACAGTTTGAAGACCTTTCTCAAATGAGATGGCATCAGCTGGACTCTGGAATGTTAGGCCAAACTTCTTCTCTTCCACACGCCAGTGATGAAAGATGGGGTTTACCTTGTTGTATACCAAACCCTTCTGGATGGTACATTCCAGCACAGGCTACATAAAGAGAGAAAGGTCAATGTGTGTCTCTGAATGAGCTGGTACTCTGACAACACATATCTCCCCTAATTTGCACGTCTTGATTAGACAGGTCAAAATTATTAGCAAGATTTAATACATTTCAAAACAGTCATGACAGGCATGAACACACACGCACACACTCACTGCTCGATCACGCAGCCGCTCTCCACGAATGACATACTCCTTCCGTCCTCTGCTTTCCGTGCTCCTCCCTTTACAGATGATTATGTGGCTAAGGCCACCACCTCCAAGGGGCACCCAGCCACCACTAGAGTCGTCACGTGTCATCACCACAGCTCGGACACGCACACTGTTAGGGAAGTGTGAGGGCACAGGCTTATTTAGCGTCACAAGCATTTACATACCTAAACAACCTAGGTATACATACATTCATATTTCCCTCACACAAACACCAAATTTAAATAAAAATAGGTACTGTACATATTTTAACATTAAATGTAAACATTAAAAATACATTAAAGGACCTGGCTGAAATACCACAGTGTTTGTGTGCAACAAAAAGGCACAGCTTTAATTGGAACATTTATGCCCAGGCTATGATCAGCTTTACAATGCAAATTTGAACAGAGATACGATTGTGTCAATGATAGGAAGTTGCGCCAGGTTTAATGGATGGTCACGTGGGCGAGGTAAACGTATTCTCATTACGGGAGTAATAGGGGAACATAAGAGTTATGCGTGGTATGGTTGGGTTGAAGCAAGGTTAAAAAAATGAATGAAAAACTGTTAATGTAAAACAAGCAAAATTAAAACAACACTTAATGGGATAAGTTGTTGACATATCATCATATACATATATATATATATATATATAGATAGATAGATAGATAGATAGATAGATAGATAGATAGATAGATAGATAGATAGATAGACGGACGGACGGACGGACGGACGGACGGACGGACGGACGGACGGACGGACGGACGGATATGTAGATAGATAGATAGATAGATAGATAGATAGATAGATAGATAGATAGATAGATAAATCAACGTCCATTTGCTGAACATGGGCCAGTTTTAAATAAAAAGCAACATTAAAGCCTAATTTTGCCCAAACCAACAAGGCTATATATATATATATGTGTGTGTGTGTGTGTGTGTAGATAGATAGATAGATAGATAGATAGATAGATAGATAGATAGATAGATAGATAGATAGATAGATAGATAGACATGCAGACAGACAGACAGATAGATAGATGCAGGCAGGCAGACAGACAGACAGACAGACAGACAGACAGACAGACAGACAGACAGATAGATAGACATGCAGACAGACAGACAGATAGATAGATGCAGGCAGGCAGGCAGGCAGGCAGACAGACAGACAGACAGACAGACAGACAGACAGACAGACAGACAGACAGACAGACAGACAGATAGATAGATAGATAGATAGATAGATAGATAGATAGATAGATAGATAGATAGATAGACGCCCATTCGCTAAACATGCTGGGCCGGTTTCTAAATAAAAAGCCACATTGAAGCCTAATTTTGCACAAACCAACAAGGCTACTTTGGAACCAAATACACAAAACCCCAATAAACGTGAAGCATTACTCGCGTAAATTAAGGTCTGTCAACATTGTGTTGTACCAATTACTGTATGACACTACGTTCTTTTCTCCGCCTATCGTCAGCACACATCAGCATTCACTCGCGCATCCAGACATCCACTGTTTTATGAATGGAATACAACAAATCAATCGGATGAAAACATATGCCATATCAGAGGGTATATATAAAAAACACGCAATGGTTAGGAAGAGGAAAGATGAGTTGATGCAAGAAGAGATGAAGGAAGCAGTGGAGGGGGGGGGGAGGGTGCGACATAAGGGAAGGAAGAAGAGGAGGGGTTGAGGAAGAGGGGGAGAGAGAAAAAAAATCACATTTCATTCATAAAGTTTGGCTTTAAAAATCATAATGAAACTCTATGCGCGTTGATAAAATTCTTAAGGAAGTCACCCCTCTCCCTTTCGAATACGCTTCATTGGGATATCTGATTCGTTACGCGATGTTTGTCGAAAACACGCCATATTTTGTTCTTCTTTTCACCCATTACATTAACACTTTTTTACTGGCATAGGCTATTACTTAGATTTTTTTTCTACATTTTCTGAGCAAAACATGACGCTGCTCATTGAATACTAAAAAAAGTGAAAGAATTGCTTATTTTGATGCATTGGACGTCTCTTGTAAATACAGTGCTTTGCTATTGAGGCATATGTATACACATTATTTGCGTATTCAAATACCAGGCCTAAATATTTCGTGGACCTATAGTGTGTGCATACTGTTGATAGCTACAGCTACATGTTTTTACATCTACATCAGCTGTTAGCGCACACAGCTCGTGTAACCGTCTCAGTGGTGGTTCAAATGCATCCGCTTCACATCCCATCTTTTCAGTGATCTGTAGTGTTTAGTCAAATAAAAATGTAAGGACTTACTCGCCCTCCATGGCTCGGTGTTGCACGCCGTTTCGAGCTGGCTGCCCCCGGTCTCCTGTCTTTTTTTATTCCCCTTCTCACCAGAACGCTCTCTCTCTCTCTCCCTCTCTCTCCCTCTCTCTCTCTCACACACATACACACGCACAAGCACGCACTTACGCACGCTTCAACACCCACTCACAATCTTTCTCAAATGCGCTACTGCTTCTCATTGTCTTATTTTTTTCTGATCACCTTTATATCGTTTCCTTGTATCACGATAGACTGTAAGATGCAGCAGCCATTTTCCGCTGGCAGCGGAGGCAGAAATCTTCCTCTCTCTCACGCCCCCTCCCTCTACGTTTCCTTTCCTCGTATTCTACCTGCCGCGTTCTTTTCTGACCATCGCAACACCAAAAAAACGCACACACACCAACATGGCATCTATAAACAATTAAAACCATCCAGAGTCGGTTTGGAATAATATGTTATACAAAACGCACAGATATTTCTGAGCTACATTATAAACTATTACTAATTATTACTATTACTACTATATTACTAAGTAATACTGTAATCTCTTAAACCGAGCATAGGTTATAATCATCTGGAATTACTGCGCACAGTTCAGTACCTTGGACAGCTCTTTTGCGACTCCCACTTTTCACGACGCAGAGCTGACGGAGCCATGACAGAACTCTCACTTGTTTCCACTGGTCCGTCTCTCCATTCATTTACAACTTCCATTCATGTTCACCAAGAGTCGAAGCAAATAACACTCCATTGATAAACACTGATAAACACATTTCTTGTGAAGAGATTTTATTTCTCAAATGGCTGATGTCTAAACATGTACATTACGTTTCTATATGATCTGTTCTTTGTAATTAAACATTAGCACAGCGTGTCCTTTATTCAGCCAAACAATACAATTCTCCAAGCAGCCTGTTTATATCATATAAGGCTTGTTTTTATTTTAATGTCCATATGTCCAAATGCTGAGTCTTGTTTAAAACTCGTTGTCGAGTAAACTGAAAAGTATGGATTAATTAGAGATGTAAAGAAACAAGATAACAAGTCCAAACCACAGGTTTTCAGTTTTAGGGTACAGAAATGATTATTTACATTTACAAAGGTCTTTAAATATGTGTAGCTATGCACTCAAACAGTCACAAAACAACACAATCCCTTTACCATAAGAGTGGTGATTACCTTGGATTAAGTGTTATTACTTACCTTTTATCATCATCCTTTTTACACCATATACATGAAAGAATAAAACAAAAGGCTTTCTGACACACGTATTTTAAGTGATTTGTTAGCACAGAGCATTTCCAATTTAGATTTGGGAACTTGGTTGTGCAAAAATACTAACGCTATCTTATACGAATTACCTACTGTGTCCTTAAAGAAATGTTGACTTTTTTACCATCCATCTCTCTGTGCTGACTATGTCTCATTCAGCACGGATTACTTCAAGTCCATAAAATGTCACCTTCATTTTATAAAATCAGTATAATGTCAAATTGGGACTTTTTTATCTACCTTAAATCATTATTTAACTAAGAAAGTAAAAAAAATGACTGTTCCTGTTGACCAACTTGATTATTTTTTGTACCTTAGTGGTTAAGGTACTGGACCAGTGATCAGAGGGTCACTGGTTCAAACCCCACCACTAACAGGTTGCTGCTGTTGGGCCCTTGAGCCAGGCCCTTAACCCTCACTTGCTCAGACTAACTGTATCTTTTAAATGTTGTAAAAAGTAATTGCAACATTACAAAGTGGTAAGTGCTTTACAGTCTCAACTTTTTTGGAATTTGTTGGAGACCTGAAATGCAGGAATGGATGTTTATTAACAAATACAATAAGGTTAACCAAACAAAACATTTAACATCTTGGGTTTATACTGTCTGCAATGAAATAAAAATCAAAGTAAATGTAAGTTTTTAATTTGCATTTTCATTTTGCATCTGTCCAAACTTTTTCTGCTAAGATGAACATAGCATAAGCATAAGCTTGATTTTTTGGTTAGTAAACCATTTTTGTGTTGATCTGGACATAGGATTTGTATTATTGTCCTGCTAGAACATCCACTGACAGTCCTTTTTAAGTTTCTTCTTGGAGGCAGACAGATTGTGATTTAAAAGAGTCTATGATGCTATGTTCCCTAACAATGTTTCCAGGGCCTTTGGAGAAAAAACAGCCCTGTAACCTCACAGACCCTTACAAAAGGGGTATTAGGTTCTTTTCAGTTTAGTAGTACTTTTTATGCCAAACCCACCTTGAGCGTTTGATGACAAAAAAACTTTTTGTTTCTTCTGATCATGGAACATGGTTCAAAGTCCCAGTAGTGTCTGACCCTGAGGGGCTCATTTATAAAACTCTGGAATGAAAGTGTGCTTGTGCACAAAAGCATGAAACAGTGTGCATCCAAAAAAATTCTGATTAATAAAACCTTGCATACACACACCTAAATGGAATTTCCACTTTATGAATTACAATCTTCCTAAAAATGTGCGCAGGTGAATTAGTCTCATGTTCCACCTCCTTACCGCCCACACTTATTCATAAATGGCCCATGCAAATTACCTCATGAATACTTAAATATGTAGTGTTTCATTTATTGTTGTGTGGAAAAGTGGTAACAATAGAGAAATCAAAGACCAAACAGAGGAATTTTAGAAAGTGTAAGGAAGAAGTTTCAGAGATTGAGGTTGTGTTGTTTGGTGGCCTCAGTAGTGGCATCACCAAAAAAGTCAACATTGTTAATTCCACACACCACACTGATGCAGAAGTAAAAATAAGTGGTCAGATCTAAAAGTCTAACTGCAACTGGTGGGAGAAAACCCACACTTTCACCCTCACCATTTAATGCAAGAATAGCTTCTATTATTGGGGTACCCATCTTAATTGGAGTGATGAGTGAAAAGGGTGATTTGGCTGATGAGCCCTGCACATGAGAACCAGGTAAATGCTTTTAGAATTTTAGACATTTGGAATAACGATGCAAAACTGTAGTCTAAAAATTGTTTAAACTATTTACCTGCTATTGTTTAATATTCTTAAAGAGGTCTGTGGATGCAGACATTGCTCACAAAGCAAGTGAAGACTGCAAACCTGGGCCCAGTGACGTCTCTGGTGTCTGTGGTGCCCCACATGCCTTTAGCAGAGGTTGTGTTCTTACAGATGCTGTGTAACAAAAGACAATAAATACAATTACACGTCTGAAATTTCAATAGCAT
Organism: Trichomycterus rosablanca; assembly: GCF_030014385.1. Classification (NCBI taxonomy): domain Eukaryota; kingdom Metazoa; phylum Chordata; class Actinopteri; order Siluriformes; family Trichomycteridae; genus Trichomycterus; species Trichomycterus rosablanca. Next base: position 20,747,303 of record NC_085998.1, on the reverse strand, counting down.
TAAAAGACTTAATACATAAAACAGGCTAGTGAACTAGTATACGTAAATAAATCAGATAAACATCAAACAAAAGAATGCTTAAGTATGAATCAGTTTCATTATCTGCAATTCTCTATTTTACCACATGATGTCGCCAATTACGTTTTTATGGCTGTACCCATTGGTCATCGCTGTCACTAATGTAATCCATTTTACTCCATTTCTTTATACACCGATCAGCCATAACATTAAAACCACCTCCTTGTTTCTACACTCACTGTCCATTTTATCAGCTCCACTTACCATATAGGAGCACTTTGTAGTTCTACAATTACTGACTGTAGTCCATCTGTTTCTCTGCGTGCTTTGTTAGCCCCCTTTCATCCTGTTCTTCAATGGTCAAGACTCTCCCAGGATCACTACAGAGCAGGTATTATTTGGGTGGTGGGTCTTTCTCAGCACTGCAGTGACACTGACATGGTGGTGGTGTGTTAGTGTGTGTTGTGCTGGTATGAGTGGATAAGACAGCAGCGCTGCTGGAGTTTTTAAACACCTCACTGTCACTGCTGGACTGAGAATAGTCCACCAACCAAAAATGTCCAGCCAACAGCGCCCTGTGGGCAGCGTTCTGTGACCACTGATGAAGGTCTAGAAGATGACCAACTAAAACAGCAGCAATAGATGAGCGATCTTCTCTGACTTTACATCTACAAGGTGGACCAACTAGGTAGGAGTGTCTGATAGAGTGGACAGTGAGTGGACATAGTATTTAAAAACTCCAGCAGCATTGCTGTGTCTGATCCACTCATACCAGCACAACACACACTAACACCACCACCATGTCATTGTCACTGCAGTACTGAGAACCATCCATCACCTAAATAATACCTGCTCTGTGGTGGTCCTGTGGGGCTCCTGACCATTGAAGAACAGGTTAAAAATGTATGTTGATAAATAGATGGACTACAGTCAGTAATTGTAGAACTACAAAGTGCTTCTATATGGTAAGTGGAGCTGATAAAATGGACAGTGAGTGTAGAAACAAGGAGGTGGTTTTAATGTTATGGCTGATCTGTGTATATTCCGTTTCTGTGTGAGATGTTTCATATGCACATTCTGACCCATTTTTGTGCATGCACACACCATATATAAATGAGGCCCCAGGTGCTTAATGTTGTGCTTGCCAGGCTTCTTCTTGGCCAGCCTTCAAAATAATGGCATGAAAGTGGGACCTAATGGTACTTTAAAGACTTGTGGTGACGATCACTTTCCCAATGGCTCAGAAGTCACAGTTAGTATTTGGTAGCATTGTCTTTAGGTTGCTTATGTTGGGGCAAATGTTTTGTTTAGCCTTCCACAAGCTTCTTACAATAAGTTTTGGAACTTTAGCCCAATCCTTCTAAAATAATTGGTATAATCAAGTCAGGTTTGTAGGCCTCCTTGCTCACACACACACTTTTCCAGTCCTGACCCTAACAGAGAGTTTCCATCTAGAAGAGCTATTTGCACCCAGTCTTTAAGTTTAATGTTACTTCAATATCTCCACATAATTTCCATTCCAAGGACTGAGGGGCAACCTATTTTGCTCTTAGGTTAAGATTCATCAAGGACTTACAACAAAGAAACTTTGAAATTCTGAACAATTATGACAATATATACTTTAAACAAATACTGTGCATGGTTAATTGGCGAAGCTCATTTACAGTATATACATTGATTTCCTGCACCAAGATAATTATTAAAATATTACAAAATAAAAAGCTACACAGATCTATTCTTTTGATCAAGTGTAGTTCAGCCTATTAATGTGTATATGTTAGGGCAATCAAAAAACACCTGCAAACTTTCACAGCAACCATCTTTTAGTTGCTAGGATACATTAGGAGGCATGAGCATTTAAATGTGCAGTAATTCTGAAAACACTCAGAGGGAAATAAACAGGTCAATGAGTTTTTGGCTTCTGACAAAATTCAGTTTATACATACATGCAGTACCATGTTTCCTTCCTACTTGCTGTCATAGCCTTCAGTGTATTTAAAAAAAACAAACATGTTCGGCAACCAGTTTTTGTTTTATTATCCTTGACAAAATTCTTACAGTCATGCACAAACGTTATTTAAAAAAAAAAAAAAAGCTCATACAGCTTTTTGTCAAAGCTCCACCAGTCACAAGTGAGTAATGATAGTTATGAGGACCATCCAATGTAGGAAAATAAGCCTCGTCTGTCTGTGCATGTACATCAGAGCACCGGTCCTGAGCAAACCATACTCTGTACACATCACACTCCCAGGGTTGTCTATTATACTATGTATAAATCAAAATAAATGTGGTGTTGGTGGTGATGAAAGCTCATCTGTGTTGAACTACACAATCATTTCGAGCTGTCTTGCATATTCAATAACTTGTTTGGCCAACTCTGTTGATGGAATAGTCACTTCCTCTGTCCGCTGTTGCTGAGAGCTGAAAGAGTAGCAGCCATCAGTGTTCTGTGTCCAGCCTTTCTGCATATGCCAAAACAAGAGTTAGTGGTAAATTCCATATTGTTACACTCATAAAGCCAGCAAAACATAGCATAGCATAGCATATGTACAGGCATATGTACTAGCTCAGCGGTCCCCAACCTTTTTTGCACCATGGACCGGTTTCATATAAGATATAATTTTATGGACCGTCGGGGGCGGGAGGATTTAAAATAGAATAACTATAGAACGGAAAATCAGTGTGAATCCTGAGCTTGCAATGAGATGCTGCTCCCACCTTGTGGTCATTGGGGACAATAACACCCGAAGAGTATTGAAAATGTAATTGCTCTTGTAGCGATCTCTAATTTTTTTTTTTTTTCTGTGCGGCCCAGTAATAAATGACCCACGGACCGGTAGCGGTCCGCGGCCCAGCTGTTGGGAACCACTGTACTAGCTCACTCAAAGCACAGATAACCAAACTGAAGCTCTCTTATTTTGGACAAATGATAAGAAGAACCAATTCATTGGAAAAAAATAATTATGCTTGAATAAGTTGGAGGTAAAAAAAGAAGTGGACAACCAGCAACAAGATGGACGAATACAAGAAACAATAAATGAGCCGTTTACAAACTTGAAGACCCAAACAAAAGACGGTTCAGGAAAAACACTATTCACTGCTTTGATGGTGCTTAATATACTACTTCTACTACTACTATTACTACTACTACTACTAATAATAATAATAATTCTAGCAAAATACTCCACTTGTTGTTTGGTTAGTGGACTAAGAGTAATGATATAAAATAATATAGTACATTAACAACTCTATGCTTTCATGTTAGTTTGGTGCAATGCATGCTTACTTTCTTAGCATATTCCATCATCTTCTTTGGTGAAGAGAAAAAAAGCACTCTTGTGGCCTCATTGAACTGAATTTGCTCATACGCCTTCTCAATGCATCCTGCAATCTCATCACTTCAAAAGACAAAAGATACATCAATAAATATTCACTACAATTATGTGGCTTACATTTTTTTTTATATTATGTATTCTTAACATTTTGTGCAGACATGTGGAAACGATTAACAGTGCATTTAAATGTAGTTTTGGAATTTGACAACTAAGTGCTCTCCTAAATTATCACAATTACCTCATAATTTGGTCAACATAATAATAGTGACAGGCCTAAGTGCAATGTGAAGTACTACCCTATTAGAAGTCAAAACATCAAAGCAGTCATAATGTATATTTGACAATAAATGTTCACAAAATTTAATATTGCTGAACTAAGTTGTTTTACTAATGAATAATATTTACACTTCAAGTGTGCAATGCAATGCAAATATCAATGCTCCAAAACATTCTAAGCTCTGTGTTGATAAATGTAAAGCCATATTGTAGTGCTAATAGCAATAATATAGATATTTCCAATTGGGCAGGAAGCCATTTAAAGTTTAATGAATGAAATCTCACCGGATAGTGTCAAGAAGAATGTCTATGAAGAAGGTATAGCTTTCAGCAGGAATGTTTCCTTTTGCAAGAAAAACCTTGTTATAACTGCCCTCCATTAGATACTGAAATAAAAGAAAAATGTCAGACTCCAGCATCTAGTTTAGCAACAACACAATTTATATACCAATAAGGTAAATAAGTTAATGTTGAGCTATAACCATCTATAAGGTTAGCCATAAATGATCAAATTAGCTGACAATAATACATTCATTTACTTGCTCTAATGAAACTGGGTGCTTGATGTAGACATTGGCCTGGATGTCTTTAGCACTCAGTCTCTCCAGTTCTGTGTGAAATTCAGAGACTCTGTTCTGGGAGAGTAGGAAAAGCAGATTAAGACCCAGCAGCTGGTGCATGTAGGCTGACTCTGGCAGCTCGTCCCTGGCAAACAAAAGATAAGGTATTAATTATAAAAAAAAATGGACATTGACATGACATTTAAAATGTATGGCCAAGTTGAAAGACACAAGCAAATATATATCCCACTACTGTAGATTCAACTTCCCTTTTTAAAACAACTAATTTTATAAATGTATCATACTAACACTATATGATGTACTATAAAAGGACTATCTAAACTATGGGGCCTTATTTAATAAATACATGTACAAACAAATCTGTGAGTAAAGCAAGCATGTGTTTACTATAATAGTGTGAGAATTCTGGTGTATTACAGGCAGTGTTTGCTCAGCAGTTAAAATGTTGGACTAATGATCAGAATGTAGTCGATTCAAGCCCTACCACTGCACACTGCCACTGAGCAAGACCCTTAACATAATGCTATAAATGTCATTATTTGTACAGTTTGTGTCAAAAATGTGTGCAATATGCCCACCATTCACCATGTATGTTTGAAAATTTAATGCGTTAACATCAGGACCTCTGTGTGATAAACTACTTCATAGTAAATAACATCGCACTTGTGATTAACCAAAGTGCCCGAATTACAGTTGTTATTTGTCATAACAGTTGTGTTGTATTGCTAAATTATTTCTGTCACTAATTCTTACAAGCTGTCCACACTTTTCATAGATTCCCATTTTAATCTGAATCCAACATTTTTGTTCTTATATGCATTTGTAATGTATTAAGGCCCATAAGCTACAGAGGTTTAGTTTTCCCAACTTACGATACACCCAATTCAAACCACAATGGCCCTGGTAATTAATAAGTTATTTTAGTATAATACTTCCAGTCTAGACATATATTTCTCATAATAAATATTTTAAATGGAAAGCAAAAGTCAGCTAAATTACTTGTAATCAAAATAATAACACTTCAGCTGAGCCATGTATCGCTCAAAAGAAGGGATATCTTTCTTCAAAATGCTCCACAATGCTCCAATCTCCAGCACATCACCTACAAAACACAAGTTAAATGTCATTGACACAGAGCAATAACACTGATAAATAAATGAATAAATACCCCTTATTGAAACTGAATACTTACGGGCTAAAATAAGCTGCTGTTTTGAGAGTTTCATCCCAGTCGTTGGTAAAAAATTTAATTCCAAAAGAGAAACCTAACAAAAAAACATTAAAAGATTTAATGTTAAGATTAAAATAAAATAAAATAGTGATTTCCTTCTTTTGCTTTTGTCATGTTATCTAAAGATCCTTTAGCAAAGATACTTTACTTGTGATCAGAAACTATCAAACATTGATCTCTCTCTCTCTCTGTTCACCACTGCTTTATCCTCATCAGGGGTGTGGTGGGTTTGATTAATTGGGCACATTTGGGCAGAAAACACCCACATCACAGGGCAGACACACTCACAATTTTTCTCTCTTATCTCTCTTATAAACCCACACAGACAGAGGAAGAAAATACAAACTCTACACAAGTCAGGCTGCCCGGCTGGGGAATGAAACACAGGCCATTTTTGCTGTGAGGCGACAACACTACCCACTACTCCACCTTGCTGCCCTTTTAGATAAATTCAAAGATAAAAAATGGAAGTACAGAACCTAAATCTGTACAAATAAGACTTGAAAAAAAAGAAATCACAGTACTGTATTAATTTGCCATTATGTCCTGATGTCCTGTTAAGGTTCGCAGTTTCCTAAATATGCTATGACAAAGGTTATTGGCCTAAAACAAACAGTGTACTAAGACAACTGACCCTTGATAACACTATAGAAATCGATTACATTAACAGATTGGATATAAACAAAACGTAGAAATCCAATCCTGACTTGCCGTTTCTTTTTTTTTTCTTTTTCTTAAGCTTCATATCTTGCTTAAATACCCACACCTAAAAGCATATTTATAATTTAACCCATTAACTGCCCATTTCTTTCTGTTGGAACACGTGAACGTCCTGTTTTTCTAAGTGACTGACCGATGGCATTACCAGACGGGTTAAAGTACATGATCCCCAAGTGGGGATTATGGCAGTTTGTTTGTTTGTTTATTAGGATTTTAACGTCATGTTTTACACTTTGGTTACATTCATGACAGGAACAGTAGTCACCCATTACACAAGGTTCATCAGTTCACAAGGTTATATCGAACACAGTCATGGACAATTTTGTATCTCCAATTCACCTCACTTGCATGTCTTTGAACTGTGGGAGGAAACCGGAGCACCCGGAGGAAACCCACACAGACACAGGGAGAACATGCAAACTCCACACAGAAAGGACCTGGACCGCCCCACCTGGGGATTAAACCCAGGACCTTCTTGCTGTGAGGCGACACTTACCCACCGTGCTGCCCCATTATGGCAGTTAATGGGGTTAAGAACTCAAACATCAGGCCAGTTTTAATACAATAGCGATAAGATTACGGGTATAAATTTCATTATTTTTAAAGGCGATTAATTTCATTTTTATACAGGCTTGTTTTTCTCATCTTTGCTGCTTTTTGTAATAAAGCTATAATAATGAACTTCCCAGCAATAGACTAGTCTTGAAGACAGCATTAAATCCCAATACACACCTCGATGTCAATGGTACCTTCACCAATGTGCAAGTCATACATGCCGTGAGCACTGATGCACCCCTGTACAATGACAGGTTGGCTTTTACACCTTTGGCTGATAACGTATATTTGGTCCAAATAACTCATTAGATTTTTTTACTGGAAACAAGCTAAAACGTAGACCATATTAGATATGCTTTAGCTCAGAGAACTCAGTAATGTTTCGGCATAAAACTGATGTATGGCGTTCTCTTTGTTTATATGAGTAAGCTTTGAGCAATCACTCGGAAGGTTCTGCGTTCGCAGCCACTGTTGGGATCTTGAGGAAGATCCTCAACCCGTAACGTACAGGGTGCAATGTCGGACCCTGTGTTATAATCCCATACGCAGAAAAAAGAATTCCATTGTACTGTACACGTGTATATATGACTTTATATAATAAGGCATTTCACATGTCCAGGAAATTATTCTCCAACTTCAGCTATCAATCTGATAGCTTGCTAACTACTCAAACACTAATGTGGGTCGTGGTTAAGTAAAATAATAAAAAAATAACAACACAAAAGCACCCGACAAGCTAGCCTTGTTTTTAGCAGATATGTGTAAACCCACCACAATAAGCGAAACAATTATTGATTCATACTGACAATTAGCGTTATTCGGCTAGCGATGCTAGTTGTTTAGCTACAATGTTATTATTAGCTTTCTAGCTAATTCAAACCTTTTTAATTAGGTCTTAAAATGACTTATGCTATTTTGTAGTTATAAACAATACCTTGAGCTTGCTCAGTATCTCTCCACATTTGTTCACATTTGGATTTTTCTTGTTCCATTCGGTTTTTAGAGTCTCATACAGACCGACAGTCTCTTTCAGCGCAGCCGCCATGGTGATTCTGCAAAACGTACGACACCGGCGGGCGATAATACGGCATGGAAATGTCGTAAAGTACAGTTGCTTCGTAAACAAAGAATCTTTACCAATAGATGTCACTATAACATTCATCATTGTTTGTTTTACTAACGCGTTATCCTGGTCAGGGTCGTAGTGGGTCTGATTCATTGGGCTAAACGCAGGAATTTAATGCCTGCAACACACTTATGTTGGGAGAGGAGTACAAGGTTTATAGAGTATTCAAGTTGTAGGGCAGTTGTAGCCTAGTGGTTAAAGGTACTGGCTTGTAATCGAAAGGTCGTTGGTTCAAGCCCCACCTTTGTCAGGTTGCCACTGTTGGGCCCTTAAGCAAGGCCCTTAAGCCTCAATTGCTTAGAAAATATAATGTCACAGTATTATAAGTCACTTTGGATAAAATGCCGTAAATGTAAGTTACAACGTTTGAAACATTCCACAACAAGCTGATGGACTGTTAACAATTGTAGGGAATCAGGATTAGGTATAAAAAGGCTCAGACTTTTTTCTGTCTCAATACAAGAATTGTCAAACAATTAAAAAAGAACATTTTTCAATGAAAGATTGCAAATAATTTGTCTATCACTTTCTCTGAATAACCGGCTCAGAAAGTGAGTGAGAGTAACAAATTATGTATATATACCACAATGTAATGTGATTAGAAAGTGTATACTAAATGTATACCAGAAATGTATGCCTACACTAAATGCTAACAGCGTATTACTTCCTAATAAAGCAGTCAGTAAGATTAAACAGTATTTACAAATCTCAACATGAATTTAGCACCTGATACACTTTTACCAGAACACACTATATCATGACATTACCAGGCTAGAGTCATTATAGTGCTGAAAATGGTCCATGACATGACATCATCTTGTCAGTGGGGGTCCTATGGTGGTCCATTTCGACTGATTAAAGGGTTACAGTTGGGTGCTAAAATGCACAGTGCATCAGATGGGCTACAGTCAGTAGTACTGACTGTAGATATACCTACAAAGGTGATCTGTGTAGTAGGTGTAGCATATAAAATAAGCAATAAATGTATGTACATGATAGGTGTACCTAATTAGGTGCTCAGTGAGTGTATAAGAGTAATGCATTAAATACATATAGAGATTTTTAATTAATGTATGTACCACATATTAATATTTTGCAATTTTATTTGTATTAACGCTCTTCAACTTTCACCCCATGGACCTCTCTTTAAATCAGCTCATAATCTAATGTGGACACATGGGGTGTGTCTGATCCACTTATCCCAGCACAACACACACTAACACACCACCACCATGTCAGTGTCACTGCAGTGCTGAGAATGATCCACCACCTAAATAATACCTGCTCTGTGGGGGTCCTGACCATTGAAGAACAGGGTGAAAGCAGGGTGAAAAGGTATGTAGAGAAACAGATGGACTAGTCAGTAATTGTAGAACTACAAAGTGGAGCTGATAAAATGGACAGCGAGTGTACAAACAGGGAGGTGGTTTTAATGTTATGGCTGATCAGTGTATGCGGTTGGTCTACCTGTGCAACCTGAATGAACAGCAGGTATCGCCTCATGCTACCAGTAGTAACAAGGACGCTAGCAAAATGTAAAACTAGAGAAGAATCAGACAGACAGACAGACGGACAGACGGATAGGGGGAGAGATTGTCTGCGACCACCACCGGCAAGTTTTGCTGTTGTTGCTCCAATGCACATGTTGTCACTTTCATTTGCACCAAAGCGGGTGAAATTGATTCACAATCGCGTATGTATCTTAATTTAACTGATCTATATCCCTGAATTGTAATTTGCTTGTGTTATACAATGACGATTAAGTGTTCGTTTAATTTTAGAGCAGGGTATATCAGTGTAACCTTCTGATCCGCTGTTGAAATTGTGAGCAATGAGTTTATCGGTCAGGCAAATACGTAGGTGCCCTTTTCCCTGCCCATCTCCTCTGTGATTGGGTCCTAAATCTAAGCCCGTGCAGGGCCGTTTTGGAGACCCCGCGCTGCCTGTACCTCTATCATCTCGGTGAGTTTGTTACAAAATAGCAATTTCTCTTTAAATGTGAATTACTGCTGTATAGGTGCAATATTTAGCTACTGCTAGCGAGTCTCAAAGCTCACTTCTACCATATACATGCAGCCGAATTTCTGCATGAGTCGGATAATATGTTCCTTTTACAACGAATTCCCAAGCATACCCTCTGCTTCAAGACTATTCCAACATAAACTCAGATTTAACTCGGAACGATAAAGATGCTAGCTTACGCAGATATGTATATGAGTAGCTAAACATGAAATATTTATTGTTTACGCTCCGTGTTTGTACGGACTGTCAGTGCACTACACCTACGCTGTGGTGATATTCAGTTATTGTCATGTTTATTTGTACTGCGTCTAAAGCTGTAAACGAAAATTCGCTGCTAGTCGGCTAGCTAGCTAGCCAGCCAGCTAGGTAAATTTGAAGCAAAATGATTCCTGCGCGGTTTGTTATTAAATATGAAAGAACACAATTGACTCTAATAATAGAACATTTCTAAATAAACACAAACGGAAGTTTTGCTTTAATTGCTATTTTTAACAAGTTGTAATTGAGGAAATTTAATCAGAATAGCCAATTTCTAGAGGTCTGGTCTTTATTCGTGTTTTGAGTTCTCTTGTTTATAAAATTGATATATATTTAAATAAGATACATGTGTTTTAACTTTCATAGGTGTGTTAAGGTTTTTTTTTGTTTTTTTTTCATCAAACGCTATTATTACTTATTGTTTAGTGTTCTACCTCCTGTATATGTTGAGGATTTGATCAGTGTACTGACCTCCAATCGCTTCACACTTAAACCTTACAGCAGCGATTTAAAACTCATAAAAGTTTTTAGATCATTAAAAAGACAGTATATATATATATATATATAGGCGAACCTGTTTGTTGAGTAAAACAGACACATCTGGTGATTTGCGTTTGTTTATATTGATTCCAGGAAACCCGCACTTTCCCTCTCGAATAGCTCTTGCCGTTGAACCTTCTGTGCATTTTACTTTTTAAATGGCCAATCATCTAAATAAAAACTGCTCTAAATGAAATTACCTGTTCTGTATGATATGGTTTAAAAGCTAATTTTCCTTATTTAACATCAAATTATCATAAAAGAACAATGACTATCTAAATCAGGTAATTACACAACCTGGTAATCACCCACCCTGTTAGTGAAAAATGTTTTTTTATTACGTTTTATTAACGTCGTCAAATTTATTTGTATAGCCCTCACTAAAAGAGAGTAACTTTCTAAGATTCAATGATCAAAAACCGTAACCTAGTGGTTAAGGCACAGGACTAGTAACCCCACGGTTGCTAGTTCAAGCCTCATCGCTGCAAGGTTGCTGCTGTTGGGCCCTTGAGCAAGGACCTTAACCCTCAGTTGCTCAGATTGTATACTGTAACTGTAATGTAAGTCGCTTTGGATAAAGGCATCTGCTAAATGCCGAAAATGTAATGTAATATGTAAAAATGTAAAAAATAAAAAAAACCCAGATGAGCAAGCCTAGGGCAGAACTACTGTAGTATACCAGCACATTGTTCAATATTATTGTTATGTAATAAGTTGTAGTGCTTTGTCTATGCATAGTTAGAAACATTTGCTTAGTGTGTGATTGTTTTTTTTTCCCCAGATTTTTTTATAAACCTGTATGCAATGAAAGTTGGCTTTCCTTATTTAGTTTTATTTTTTTTTACTTAAAACACTGAAACTTCTTCATGTGTATGTCTACATGGTGTATTAAGAAAGCCTGGTATTATGACTTTTTCTAGTTGACATGGATGATGAAGATGGGAGGTGCTTGCTAGATGTAATTTGGTAAGTACGTCTTAAGAAATTATGCTTGCTAACTTTTTTTCTTTTTGAAACATTTAAATTAATCTTGCATTATTTTGCAGTGACCCACAAGCTCTCAATGATTTTCTTCATGGATCAGAGACACAGGTGAGCCCTAATATTTATCCAGAATTCATTTTAAACAGTTTAGTACTGCAGATTGAAGCACAATTCTTAATTGTCCCTTAGCTGTTACATTAAATCTGCATTGGCATACATTTATCTGTGTCCTGGATGTTGTTTTGCCTATCAGATTGTTTCAAAAAAGATTACAGCTCCCAACTTACCCTCGTCCTCCCTGTTTAATTCACAACATAGCTACACTAAACTAACATTTCCTATCTTTTACTTTTGCCTTCTTGTAACTGTCTTGTTGCTCACTTATGCTTCTATTTTCTGTGAAAAAATTTGTTGTTCTGGTGAGTCTGAACACTATCCTCTTTTTTCTTTGCTTTCCCCACATTCGTGTCTGTTCTTTGCAAATTCTTTTTGTCCCTCTGTACCCTTGTCTGTGCTGTGGTGGTCGAACCGTCCTGGGTTTGCCTGTCTATAGCTGGACACTGACGACCTTTTGGATGGCTCAAGTGACCCGTCCAGCTCATTCTTCTCCAACACTGGGGTGAGTTGTGTCCCCCATTTCCCCACCAACTTTGTCTCCAGTCCTTTATGTAGAATCCATTTTCCTGCCCCCTTCATCAAATCAGATGCAAACATATGAGCAACCATTGGTGGTGGTCGATAAATCTCTCTGGACTTCTAGTGTGTAAGACCCACCATGTCATTGTCACATTTCCAGCTTAATGCTTAACTCTTTTATAATTTGCAAAATATTTGCTTTTTTGTTTCTTTCAGGGACATGTTCCTGAAGTCCAGCCACCAGCTCAACTGTCTACGAGTGAGCCATCTGGGTTGCCTAGAGTCAGTGTTGATTTGGACTTTCTAGAGGACGATGACATTCTTGGAGGCTCACCAGGTGGAGGAGACAGCGAACGTAATGGTGTTGGATCAAATCATGAACCATGTGATATTCTCCAGCAGAGTTTGGCAGAAGCCAATATTACAGAGCAAAGTCTTCAGGAAGCAGAGGCTGAGCTTGACCTCAGCTCATTTGGGCTTACTAGTCTTACGCAGGTGGTCCAGCCACTGCCCGATGCTAGCTTGCCTGGGGTGAGCATTGGAGGAAATGCTCCTGTCTTTTCTGGCCAGGGCACCACTACAACACCTTCCAGTGCAACCACAGATATGCTTAGCTCTGTTCTGACTCACCCAGGCTTGCAACTTCAATCTCAAGTCATGAACAAGGCTATCAATGTCCAGCCATTCATGCAGCAAGTTGGACTTGGAAATGTTACTCTTCAACCTATTTCAGGCCTTCAGACCATACAGAATGGAAGTCAGTCTAGTCATTTGGGCATTGGGCAGATACAAGTTGTGGGTCAACCCACTGTAATGACTATTAACCCATCTGGGCAGCAGATCCTTACTAAAACCATGGGTGGCTATCAGCTGCACCAGCCTGGGCTTGATGCTGCAAGTTCTGGAACACAGGCTGGTCTTGGGGGTTCTGTGCTTAGCTCTGGAGGAGGACTGTTAATTCAAGGAGGCAAGACCACTCTGAATGGCCCAGCTGTCTCTGTAAGCAGCACCAGTGCCAACAGCAGTGTAACTACAATGGCTGCACCCAGTGGTATAGTGGGATTTACTCGCGCCCCACTGAGTACAGGAATTGCATCTCAACCTCAGCCTCAAAGCCAAATCATGCAGAATGTTGTTATACAGCGAACACCAACTCCAATACAGCCAAAACCTCCCCAAGGCGGCACCATCCAACCTAAAATCTTTAAGCAACAACAGCAGCAACTGCCAGCTTCACATCCTTTGCAGAGTGATGCAAATAAAGCTCTTGGGGTGCAGCAAGTCCCTGCTGCTGCAGCTCAGAATGTAGCCTTTCTCACTGGCAAGCCAAGTTCAAATGTAGTATTAAGCGCTCAGACCACCACACAGGGGGCACAATTTCCCCAAACTTTGTTTAAACCGCATGTCACACCTACACCAGGGAAGCCTCTTAGTGTTCACTTACTCAATCAACAAGGCAGCATTGTCATTCCTTCTCAGGCTGTTTTACAGGGTCAGAACCATCAGTTCCTCCTGCCCCAGCTTCAGACTGGAGGTCAAATCCTAACTCAGCAACCTGGTGGTCACATAATTGCCAGTTCTGGACCAGGACAGATTATTGCTGCTAATCAAATCTTGACAACCAATCAGAATATAAATCTTGGGCAAGTGTTGGCCTCACAAGGCCATCATGCTGCGGCTCACATTGTCTCTGGTTCTATACAGCTTCAACATGGTCAGATGGGCCACCCAACACTATTCCAGATGCCTGTCTCCCTAGCCCAGTCACAGAATCAAAGTTCCCCAGTGACAGGACATGTACAAACGGTTATACAAGGCATGCCGATACAGAATTCTCTGTCAATAGAAAGCCTGAGTCCAGCCGTCAGTTTGCAGCCAACCCTTCAGCCACAGGCTGGTGGAATACCTGGAAACAACAGCTCTGGAGTAGCAGCTATGGCACAGTGCCAACCTGGAGAAAACATGACTGTATTGGGTAGCTCCACTGAACAAGCCGCCCAATCCCAAACCATGTCCCAATCCTCTATTCTTACTGTCCAGACAAGTCCTTCCATTTCAGCTGGCATTTCAGTTTCCTCCTCCACACCTCCAATCTCCACAGTGACTACAACTACACCATCAGTGAGCACAGTGGGTTTGGCAACTCAGGTCCAGCAAAGCCCAGGAAAGGTGTTGTTCACTCACCATGGTTCCAGCATTATTTTGAGCCCGGAATCAGTACAGATGTTTCTGCAGCAGGTCAGTGTACCCTTGTATTGTTAATTTGATGTGTGTGTTAGCATTCTTTTCCCTTCAACTATCTCACTCACTGTAGCACACTAGTTTAGCAGAATATTTTCTCAATTAGGAGAAGCACTGTATCAGTGGTGTCATAGATATGGAGGGCCTCCTCTTCACTTTTAGGAAAGTTAAGACTGTTTTTAGTATATAATATTAGTAATTGTATTAGAACTACATTATTTTTGTCATAAAATAGACTAGATATTTATGGAAAAACATTTCTAACAAAAGTCATCATAAGCAAAAAGCATAAATAATTTAATCAGAGATTATTATCCAACAGTTCAGTCTGTGTTGACAGAAACTGGATTTTTTAGTTGATGCTATTTAGGTTCTTAACATACTTTTTGAGAATGGTTGTTTACAAATAGCATAGGGGAATAGACACAGTTTTAATAATTAATGAAATTATTATGCATTTTGAACAATGTGTGCTAGTACCTGTGTGCCTAGGTTACTGGGATGAATTCCATCATACCTAAATGTAAATTTTGTTTTAATTTTTGCTTAAAATAACCCTTCAGCTACTCAACAGTCTGCGGTCTTAGCTCTAGTATATTGTGCTTCATTATGGGCCACATTCTTTAAATAGAAGACAAGTCTGCACTGTAGGCAGGACAGTTTAGCATCTAAACTTGTACTATGTATCTGTTATAACACATGCAAAATGTGCATTGGCATTGTTTTGGTGAAACTAGATGTGTTTTTGAAAAAGACGTCTGCATGGCACTATATTTAAGTAACCCATAAGTAACCCATGTCATTAGCACTAACACAACCCTTACACCAGATGCTGACTATTAAACTTGTGTTGGTAACAATCAGGATTGTCCCCTTTCACTTTGGCTCAGAGAATACAACATTCTTTACTTGAAACTGAAACTTAAAGGTGAACTCAAGAGGCAACAGTCTATTTGAAATGAGCTAGTCATTATATAGCTGGAAATTAAAACACATTAGTTCTGTCACTTTATTCTGTTTCAGCTAGCATCACACAGATGCCAAATTCAGTAGTTAGCATTTGGTTGGCATCAGTTTGAAAGCGTAGTTGATAGTGGTTAGTGGTAGTGTGACATCTCTAAAGCACTTTGCAAGATTTGCGAGAAAGTTTATCAACACAGTTTTTTTTGTTCCATGTTTGATTTAAATAGTTGCGAAATAGCCCCTGGGTCGCCCACTGAGGTGACCCAAGTCATTTATCAGTCAAAAATGAATGCATGCACCAGATGCCTTTTAACTTTATACCATATGCACCACTTATAGTAAACACACTGGAGTGTTAAACTCCTTTTCTATGGTGTTAAAAATGCTGAGGGGATTGAACAAGCTGTATATACAACAGTTTAAAATGCTGGTACTGTATTTTACAAGTACTTTGCTCTGCAGGTGGGTGGGTGTACACAGTATATGACAAATTATGTGGTTTAGTGTTTAAAATGTGATGGTCTAAGTTGTGGTTGTATGAGATTTAATAGTTTTGATTTATTATGTGACTGTTTATTACATGTAATTGTGTGCACTATAGTTTCAGTAAAAACGACAGGAATAGGAAAACATCTAAAATCTGAAGTGCATTTGATGCAATTCTTATCTGTATTTACTGATTACAACCTTTGATAACCATTAATGTAAATAGATTGGAAATAGAAAGTGTCCATGTATGTGAAAGCATCAATGATTGGAGCAAAAATTTCTGTGATGTCTGAACTGTTTGTCGTATAAGTACAAATTACTTTTACGTGTATTGTAGTTCTTGTGGCATGTGCCTTTAAAATATGCCCTAATGTTTTGCTGCATGTGCACTCAATTGGCCTTATAGATTAAACTTGTGTGTTTTTTAATTGAATGTCTGTCGTGTTACTATAGTACATGGATTGACAGTGAAAGTATTTAAGTTGCACCTAAATTACAACCTGTGACCTATAACTTCCAAAATGATGCACTTTCTTTTTTTAATATGCTTTTTATGCACTACCCGTCATTATTCACCATCTATGTGCAGGCACCTTTAAACAGGAGGCCACAATTACAGAAGTAATAAGGATTCCTTTCGATTATTCCTCCAGCCCCTTGTGTCTGTTTAGGACCCTGGTGAGTGGATAGCACAGCTGAGATTTGAACTCTGATCTCAGCAATGGTGGGTTGGCACATTAGACCACTATGACCACCTGACCAACCTCAAAAGGGTCCATTTTCAACTTCTCCATCCACAAACACGATCACTAATAGCACAACAGGTGTAATTTTACTTTGTGTGTGTGTGTGGTCTCTGGATTCTAGATATTTCTGTGGTTATAAAACTGTGTAAAGGGAGCAAACATGGTCAACCAATGTAAATGGTCAACCAATAAGTAATTTTTAGATTATTGATGTTGGTTAAAAAGGGAAATTTTATTTTAATAATTTCAAGGTTGATTTCAGTCTAGAACAGTGCTGCAGATCTTACACACAGCAGCTGCATCATAGAATGAGAGTGCATAAGTGCAGAAACTGAACACTTAGTGTGCATGGGCCAATTCAATACACGTTGGCTGCAATTCTGGTGTTTTGTTTGCTATGTTATTTGAATATATTTATTCAATGCTGTTTTTCATTCCGTAAAGCTCACAACCTTGTTTACATAAAACCTTTACATGGTAAAAAGACTCAAGCCTGTTGGTTGAGAGTTATCGCAGTAAAATAATGTAATATAGTGTTCTAAAAAAGATTATAGACCTATCAACTTAATCATCTAGTTGGGAAGAATAGTTGGCAAATCTTTATTTAATCCTAAAACTCTTTCTGCAAGAGTAATGCATATTATGTTTTCTGCAGAACATGTTTTTGAAACAGTTTTTAAACATACCAAAACACTATTATGCTGCTGTTTTTGTGTATCATGGTTTTGAGTGGCTGGCACGGTGGGTAGCACTGTCGCCTCAAAGCAAGAAGGTTCTGAGTTTGATTACAAGGTGGAGCAATCTGGGTCCTTTCTATGTGGAGGTTGCATGTTCTCTCTGTGTCTGTGTGGGTTTTTTTCTGGAGCTCCAGTTTCCTCATACAGTACAAAGACATGCAGTCAGGTTAATTGAAGCTACACAACAATTGCCATAGATGTGAATTTGTGTGTGTTTGCTTGCCCTGTGATGAACTTGTGACCTGTCTGGGTTGTTTCTACTGTTCGCCCGGTGCATTGTCCTTACCATGACCCTGAATAGGATAAATATATGGTAATACAGACAAAGAATGAATGAATGATTGAGTGTGATGTGTATTCTTTGGTAATGTAACTACTTTTTATGTATTACTTAAAATATAAAAGGAAATTTAGTGCAATGTCATCCTTGTAATATTTGCACATGTTCTACTTTATCTTTAGGTTTCGTCATCAGGTCATCAGCAAGCTCAAAAGATCCAAAGCCCCTCGCCCTCTCAGCCTATGGCAACTCGCAGTGCAACGCCAACTCTGTCAGACAGCCCACAGCCCTCACAGGCTTCTCCCCTCATGTTGGGTCATCAGATTCAATCACCTCATCATCCTCAGTCCAGACCTCCTTCTCAGCCCCAAGCTCAACCACCATCCCAGCCCCAGGCATCTTCTCGTGCATGCACACCTTCCTCTATACCTCCGCTCTTTATCATACACAATCAATTAGGAGGATCCCCACAACCACCCCAGTCGACTGCCCAAACTCTGCAAACACAGATTACACAGGTTCTTCCTCAACCTGTGACCCTTCAACAAGAGCAGCCACGCTCCTCCTCCTCTCCAAAGCCCCAACAGCCACCTCCTACACAGTTCCATTTTGCAACACCTACTGTAAGTGCAGCTGCCGTTGTAAAACATCAGGGGCCAGGCTTGACAAGTGAACAGCAGCACCAGTTACAGCTGATCAGTGCACAACTACAGACCATGTCAGCCATTGCTCAACCATCACAACAGCAGAAGCAGCTACTGGAAAAGCTTAACCAGGTAAGCTGTTTTTAATACTAGTGGTACACTAATACTAGACTTTTCTTTAAATAAAAATGTGCTTATACACAGTTGAGTCACATTATTATGACCACTTTCTACTTTCAATGGTGGCAGCACACAGCTCATGAAGGAAGTCATGTTTCGTGACCTGGCTTGGTGGGTACCTAAGGTGTGTGATAGGCTGTCTGCACATAAATCCCGAATTGCTGTCATGGATAAAAGTACCATGGGTAAAATTGACTTCCCTCGGGCGGATTGGATCAAGACAATGGGACATATCACATGGTTAGAATGTCCAACATCGGTTGAAAGAGCATGACCAAGACTTCCAAGTACTACCCTGGCCCCATTATTCCCCAGACTTTAACTCAATTGAGCATCTGTGGGACCACATCGATCAACGTGTTCACTCTATGGATCCTACCCCACACACCCTCCAGCAACTGTGGGATGCACTGCAGTCGGCATGACTCCAGATACCTGTGACAACCTACCAGGACCTTATTGAGTCATTCCTAGTCGGTCTAGCTGCTGTCCATGCTGCACACAGCGGTTACTCTGGATATTAGCTGGTGATTATAATGTGACTCGACTGTGTATTTTTGCTGCTTAATTCATAACTATGGCTATTTAGGGATCATGTCATTAGCAAATTTAAATTCAGTTTTTGTGTTGTTTTAGGTTCAGCAAAACATTTTACTCCAATCCAAAGACGTTCAGGCTCAACCTCCGGCCATAAGTCACTACAGCAAACTGTCTGAGCAGCCTATAGCACAAGTGGTGACATCAGCCAGTACCACAGTCCCTTCACTGCTGCAACAGAAGTCTGTTCTGGTCAAGTCATCAGCCACAAGTAAGCCTTTGCTCTTAGTTTCATTCAGAAGTATTTTACAATACTGTGTACATTTTTATTTCTAATTACCTTATTCATCTATTCTTTAGGTTCAAACGAGACACAGGTATTTTCTGCTACATTAGGTCCAAGTGAAGTAACAGTTAACCAGGTGAAAACAACTCCAAACCTTGCTCAAGCTGTCCAGGTATGCCATGTATAATCACTGATAAACAACTATTTACAAGTAAATGTTTTTTCCCCTAAATGTGCAGTGACTAAAGAAAAAAAAAAAAATCACACCCCTTTTTTTTTGTTTTTTTTTGTTATAGCCTGTAATTAAAATGCACAAAAAGTGATGTGCTTTGTTTTCTCTAAACATACTGTTTGAAATTCAGTCCAAAAAGTTCAGTCATTAAAGTATGAGAATCCTTCAAGTCTTTCAGCATGGTACTTTTTCAGAAGCGGCTTTCTTCTTGCCACCGTACCATACAGGCCAACCTTGTAAAGCTTGTGAGATTGTTGTCACATGCAGACACAGACGTGTAAGTCCTTGGCTTACAAGTTGCCACTGGCTTCTTGGTAGCTTCCCCTAATCCATGTCTTTCTGGCTCATCCAGTTTGGTGACATACACTCTCTACCAAGGATTTTGATTTGGTATAAGGATTTTTTATAGGCACTGTACATGTAATGGGGATAGGCACTTCACTTAAAAACTGTTTTATTTACCTTTACCCATGTTTCCTTTGATGGCATTTAATGCCCCAGAAGACGCTGACGGGGTTCTCATGTTGGCGCTGCTTTGTCAAGCCCAACGGTGTTGCTGATTTAAAAAAACAATATTGCTACTAATTCTCATGCTACCACTAATGGACCTGTGGTCCTACAGTTTCACATACCCATGCACATCTGAATAAACCTAACATGTTCAAATGTGCAGCAGTGCATTATCTTCAGTTTGTGTAAATTATGAGAACACCTCTCCTAATCTAAATACGAATATTTTGCAAATACTGTGGATTCACACCCCTTGGCTTTTTACATGCTTTGTGGATTTGATTCTAAGTTGATGTAATTAAGTTGTTTTACCAATTAATCTACTTTTAATCACTCATAATGGCAAAGTGAATACATGGTTTTAATTAAAATTCAAAAAGTGAAATCTCTTATTCAGACCTTTTATTCAATACTTTTTAAAGGAAGCTTCAATTATGTTCTTGAATTTGAATGCATACATCCACCCCTCCATTTTTTAAAGTCTTTCTGTCCTTGCCACTAAGAAGCACCCTTATAGCTTAATGCTGCTACCACCATACGTTACTGCCTCATTAGTTACATCATGCAGTTAATCTGTAATGAATATTTTTGTATGTCTGTTGGTTATGAGTATACCAAATGTATACCTTTACAGTTACTGTATATATTTTTTTTAATCTAAGTATCTATTTGGTCTGCAGGCAAATCCTGGAGTTGTCAGTTCAGTTGGAGGGCTGACAATGAGTAAACAAGGACTACAAATTCCGGTTCTAGGCAGTAGACTTTCACAGATGCCTCCCCTGCAGCCTCCGACTCCTCTTAAAAACCAGGTAAGAGTTACATACACATTTCATATCCATACACTGTACTCATGTGATAATGTAGTAAAGTTTTATGGTTCTTTTGTATGGTGTGTACTAAGGTTGTTTTGTATAAACATTCACAGAGTACGACTTTAAAAAGGCCTTTCATAATGGAGCCAAGCAAAGAAGCACGGTAAGTTTCACTGCAAATGAGCATTTCGTTATAGTATTATACAAAAGGAAAACTGTAAAAATGTGTTAGGTTGTTGGGACTAAATGCTAATATGCATATTTGTAGGATGTTAGAACAGTTGAGGAAGCTTCAAGGTTCTGTACTGCATCCGGACTATAGCTCACCTTTTTGCTCCTTTGAGGACACACTCTGTCGGTTATTACCTTACCATCTGTATCAAGGAGTGGCTCCCTCTCCTCAAGACTACCACAAAGGTAAAGCATTTCTACGTTTTCATAACAAATTATGTCATTTAATATTTTATATTGTAATAATTTATGTAGTTAGTGATTACTGAACTAGGCTTAATACTGTAAATTAGAAGAAAAGTCTGACTATATGTCTGTGTATTATTTTTGTTTACACTTCATTTTCGTCTTTCTCCCCAGTGGATGATGAGTTTCAAAACATCTCAAGTCAACTCTTAAAGCGCACTCAAGCTATGCTTGACAAGTATCGCCACCTGCTTTTTGAAGAATCGAGGGTAAGTGCACAACTGGGTCTAATTATTTCTCCCATTCTACCCATGACTTTGCTTAACTTTGTACTAGAGCCACTTGTGTTTATTGTCCTCTACAGAGGCTGGGACCCTCTGCGGAGATGGTGATGATTGACAGGATGTTCATCCAGGAAGAAAAGGTTGTGCTAAACCAAGATAGGATACTAGCAAAAGAGAAGCCAGGTACTTGTGCACTTTTAATTTCACATAGATCTTAAGAAAGTGGTCTTCTAAAGAAGAAGGTCTTCTAAAATACATTTAAAGTGAATACCAAAGCTCAGAATTGTGACCGTGTAAATAAAGTTTATATTAAGAACTACAACTTAAAACTGGAAAATATTTATTGGAGGTTACAATGGTACTGGGTACAGATCTTATTTAGTAACATTGTTTATTGACACATTTTCTCTCTTTCTGTGCAGAAGAGTTTGTTGCCAACTCATGTCTGCTGAACAGGGCTGTGGACAGTGGAGTAAGGCCTGCAGCAGTAGAACCGACCCCAGTCAGAACTACAATGGCGCCGACCCATATACATACCACCTCAGCTCCTGCCACAGTTACAGCTGCTTCCACCTCTACCCCAGCTCCAGCTCCCTTTCCTCCCACCAAACTAGTGATAAAGCAAGGAGGCGGGGGAGCATTGGTATCCTGGTCTACCAGCAGCACCTCCACACCTGCAGTGACAAGGCCCTGTAAGAACTCTGAGCGCTGTTCTAGCCAGACGCCGTCCTCTACTCATTCAGCAGATGATGACGATGCGCTTCCTCAACGGACCAGCAAGCCTCCTATCAAGACCTATGAGGCACGCCAGCGAATTGGTTTAAAGTTAAAAATCAAACAGGAGGCCGGGTTTAGCAAAGTGGTTCACAACACAGCTTTAGACCCGGTCCATTTGCAGGCTCAAAACACTCTATCACAGACCCCCGAGGCTTCCCCTAAAAGCAGACCGACTGAAAGTCAGTCAGTTACAGTCATTAGAACTTCATCCCCAACATGTAACTCCATATCCGCCAACACGTACAGTGCAGTAACCACACAGGCAAACTTCACCTCCAGTGGGTCAAGTTCCTCCACTGTGCCTCATTCCTCGTCCTCTCTTTCCTGGTCTTCATTTTCCTCTTCCTGTACCTCTTCTGCCCAGATGAACGGCTCACTGGAGCACTTCGAAGTGTCTGGGGCTAAACTGAATTCTACCTCCACCGTGACACCTCAGACGACCACCTGTCGTCTTCCACTTCGGAAGACCTACCGTGAAAACATCAGCCCTTGTCACAGACCAGGTGTTCCAGGAGGTGGTGACCTAGTGTCTATTCCACCAATGTCATCCCCTGAGCCTCCTGCAGCATCCTCACCCAAACCAGAAAGAACAGTAATTGCCAGTGTAAAACTGGAGCAGCAGGATTGCTCAAAGCCCACTCATACCTACACAGACCCTGAAGCAACTACAGAAGACAGATTTTGCTACGGAATTAAAAATGTCCATCACCACCAACAGCAGCAGCAGTCCTCTGATAAAGAGGATGGGGAGGATGGAAACAGTGGGGACCATGTGCATAGGGTCATGTGGCAAACAAGTAAAAACCAAGAACGGGCAATGGGAATGTTTTGTATGGACCAGCATGCACCAGGCCCCCCATCTCCAGGAGAAACATCCTGGACAAGAGACTCATCACTCCCTGCAAAACGATGTAAATCGGATTCCCCAGACATGGACAATGCTAGCTTTTCAAGCGGTAGCCCCCCTTTGGACAACTCGCTAAACGAACACTTGCAATCTGCCATAGACAGCATACTGAACCTGCAGCAGGCCCTGCCGAGCCGTGGAGCTGTGGGCAAAGTCAGTGCTGGAAACCCACCCAACCGGCACCAAACACACCATCGGCAGAGCACACAATCTTCATCAACAACATACAGACACACTATCACTCCCAACTTGTCTTCATCTTCGTCCTCTATATCGCAGCAACCACAGTTAGGAGGGCGAGGGCAAAATGGAAGCCTGGTATCTCAGACACACAGCAGATAACAGGCCCTTTAGTCCAGAGATTGTGAAAGGTGTCAGAATAAGACTATGGGGTGGGGGAGAGTTGTAAAATGGAGAAGAGAATCACTTTCTTTAGCTGTGTTTGCTTTGTTTGTCCATGGATAAGGACTAAGAAAGCTGGTGGCGCGGCAGTCTATTGCGCTAGCCCACTTGTTGAGATCCGGGTTTAAATCTCAGCAGTCTCTAAGGGCTGGGCCTTGCGATGAATTTGTGCCCTGTCCAGGGTAATCCTGCCTTGTGCCCAGTGTTCCCCGGTGAAACCAGATTTGCCGAAACCCTGACAAGTACAAAGCGGTTAAAGAATATGTAAAAAATGGATGGGGACCAAATCATAATATTCTTCTGATTTACAGATAGCCTTAATATGTACTTTCAAAGCAAAGAAGTGCATTTTTCACAATCTTTTTTTGAGTTGCTTCAGGTCAGTTCTTAAGTTCATCGTTGGCAGGGTTTAATTCAGATAATCTTTACAGTTCCCTAATCTGTCAGTTTGATCTGAATAATTTACCTTCTCACTGTAAGATTGTGTCTTTACAGTTTATTTTTAGTTAGATGTGATCACATTAGTTAAGACTTATGCAGTAAGTCTAATTGATTTTGGAGTACGGTCCTTATCTGGTCGCGGTTTAGTTATCCCTCTTGCACAACATCATGTCGTACAATTATGTATACACTGTACAAGTATTGATGGTTTGTTGTAAAAATTACATTTCAGAGACTATTGAGAGCGATTTCTCATAGAAATTTTTGAAATTGTGCATTTTTGGCTTTTAGCAAATTGCTTTTACTGTAAATGCAGTGAATCTGAAATCATTGGAATCGCTGTTTACAGAATATTTTAAAATCAAAACCTAGTCACAGATTATTTTTTTGCTATGCACACATTTCTTTCCAGTCCACCAAACACTGCAGCTGAAAAGTTCTTTTTTACCCCTTTGGTTACATTTTGCTTTACTTTGATTCAGTGGTTTTGTTAAGCTTAATCAAGCAGATCAGGTGTGTAACGTTATTGTTGACTAGTGACTTCAACAGTAGTAAAGAGGGCAGGAAGTAAACTTTCTATTTTTGTTTGCTTTAATGGTTCATAGTCCTAGTCCTGAAATAAGCTCAAATCACCGTTTCTGTTAACACATCTGTCCTAAGTCAAAAGAGACATAAATCTTCAAAAAGGGGGTTACACAAGGGAAGTACAATAAATGTGCGATGGGATTCAATAGATTGTGATAAACTACACCTGTTAGCCAGTATTTTCTGTCTGTGTTTGTGATATATCATAAACATTTAAAAGGGTCCTGCAGTTACACCCCACTAATTTATTTATGTACGTTTTGTACACAGTGTAGAGTTATTCAAGGCCATTTGGACAATTCCAATGCAAACACAGCTTAAGGGGTGATGAGGAAAAAACAATAATGTAAAGAAAAATAGATCTAAAAATTCGAAGTATAGTACAACAAATTAATTTTGTATTGTATTTATTGTGTATAATGACACTTTTTAAAAAAGTTAACTGTACATTTAGTAAACTGTAAATTAAACTTTGCTTTTATAAAAGAATCATTCTGTCTCTTGTTTTGTATGGTGCAGTTTACACCGATCAGGCTTAACATTATGGCCACCTCCTTGTTTCTACACTCACTGTCCATTTTATCAGCTCCACTTTCCATATAGAAGCACTTTGTAGCTCTACAATTACTGACTGTAGTCCATCTGTTTTTCTATATACTTTTTTTAGCCCCCTTTCATGCAATTCTTTAATGGTCAGGACCACCACAGAGCAGGTATTATTTGGGTGGTGGGTCATTCTCAGCACTGCAGTGACACTGACATGGTGGTGGTGTGTTAGTGTGTGTTGTGCTGGTATGAGTGGATAAGACACAGCGGCACTGTCAATGCTGGACTGAGAATAGTCCACCAACCAAAAATATCCAGCCAACAGCGCTCCATGGGCAGCGTCCTGTGACAACTGATAAAAGTCTAGAAGATGACCAACTCAAACAGCAGCAACAGATGAGCGATCGTCTCTGACTTTACATCTACAAGGTGGACCAACTAGGTAGAAGTGTGTAACAGAGTGGACAGTGAGTGGACACGGTATTTAAAAACTCCAGCAGCGCTGCTGTGTCTGACCTACTCATACCAGCACAACACACACTAACACACCACCACCATGTCATTGTCACTGCAGGGCTGAGAATGACCCACCACCCAAATAATACCTGCTCTGTGTTCGGTCCTGACCATTGAAGAACAAGGTGAAAGCAGGCTTAAAAGTATGTGGAAAAACGGATTGACTACAGTCAGTATTTGTAGAACTACAAAGTGCTTCTATATGGTAAGTGGAGCTGATAAAATAGACAGTGAGTGTAGAAACAAGGAGGTGGTCATAATGTTATGCAAAATCGGTGTAATGTAAGTGATATGGTAAAACCTATTTACAAAGTTGTAAAGTATCTAGCATAGCCTTTAATGACCACTAGGTGGTGACCTATTGCTATGATATTTTGCCTAATGCCATGGAATGTACATGCACAGTTAACTTGACTATCATGGCACAATTGGAAGCTGTGCAGCAGATTATTTCTTTCTTGTTTGTATAACAGAAAAGGGCTATTCGCAGTTTGAAGCATTGTGTACAGTAAAATATTAACTGCATAATAAATAAATGCAAAATGATTAGGTTATTTATGATTTCTATACAAATGTGTTGACTTTTTTCTATTGTGTGATAGTTGTTCCCTGATTCCCTAGATTCCCTGTTTTTCTCCATACTTCTTTAGAAGTCCTAAAACCAGCTATCCAGAATGATCTCCAGAGAGTGTATGGCTTTTGAAACGGGTGGGGAAAGGCAGGGAGGGAGAAAGAGGGGAGGAGATGCACTGAAGTCATTTCAGAGTGCCCTGCATTTGCAGCTTGAAAACACCCCAGAAGCCTACCTGAAGCTTACCATATAATTTTCTTTCTTCATAATTGTATTGTTATATAAACACTGCTTTCTGAGCTACGCTGCAATTTCAAAAATCAACTATTTTTTGGTTTATCTTTGTTCTAGTCTTTTTTAAGAGGTGTTCTTGGTTGTTTCGAAGTTTGTTCTTGCAGTACATCAGGTAAGCCAATGTTCTTTTGTACCTTTAACTATTTTTTCAGATTATATACTTGTCTTGTGTAGAAACAGCTTTTGTTCTTAAGCTTCATGTTAGCAGGTAAACTGATATATGTTTAGAATTAATAAAGCATCTCTTGGTAGGTTATAGTATTGTTTTGTTAAAAAAATTACTTTAGTGTAGCAGTAATTACACTTTAATAGTTAAGGTGTGTTTATTTATCTAATCTTTAAGAACAGTTGCAGTTAAACAAAACCACGAATGACCGATTTAAAAAGTTAATTAATTTACAGATGGTAAATTAATTAATTTACAGATGGTTTAGTACATAAGACTTTACTGTAACTAAATTCTCATTGTAGATCCTGTGAGATCACTAGTTACGTTTTTGTATTTTGATAAGTTGTGCCATAGGGTATTTTCCATCGTTTGCACAACGTCTTAGTTTAGCTGTAAAATAAATTGATGTACTTGAAGGATTCATGGATGCAAATTCTTAAAAAAAAAAATATATATATATATATTTACTTTCCCACATATGTACAAAGAAGTGCATATACTCAGTGTTAAGAGTAAAGTTTTTTTTTATCAGATACTTAATTTTTTCGACTACTGCAAACAAAGAATTTAAAACCTTTAGGCTAGCTGTCTGAGTCCACACTGGGTGTAGTCCTATTGAGTAAAAAAGACTTGCCTAAAAAGGAAAAAAAAGTTTTCAGTTATGCAAGTCTCTAACCATGATGGTATTCAAATAACAGCTCTCTTAAATGTGGCGTCTTCTTCAAATTGAGCTATGTCTTACAAGAAGTATTTGGTTTATTTCATTAATTTTATTTAAATAGATCTGGAGATGTCAAATTCATATCCTTATTATATACAGCAGGCGAGTTTTCTTGTGTTACCCTGCAAGGCACAACTCGAAGATTCACTTTAGTATTGTAAAAAAGAGCTTTTTGTTGGATTAGTGTGTGAGTGTGTGAGTGTGTGAGTGTGTGAGTGTGTGCGGGTGTGCGGGTGTGTGTGTTTGTGTTTCCAAAGGGAACATTTTCCAGACAAGTACAGACCATGCACTGTGCTTTTTTTCTTTCAGTGGTTTAAAGGGGAAAATTCTATACCCAATAGATAAAGACTTTATGGGAGTACATTTAGCTATAAAACACACACACACACACACACACAGAGTTCAGTATAACAGGTCGTCAGTGTATATTTACCTAGTATGTTTACACTTAGTAGATTCTGTTTAAATAGAATATATTTTTTTTAATTCATGTCATTAAACACCACACCATCCTCTTTGACACTGATTGTAAGAGGCATACCCACACTGCCACCTTTTGTAAATACAGGAAAAAGAGAAGAGCCAACAAAGCCAAAGGAAACAATAAATACAAGTTCAAAACAGAGCCATAAATTAAGTGAGGGAAGTGAAGCCACCATAAGCATGTCTCGCTGGGGACGGAAAAACGTCAAGAAGACCCCTGAAGTGATCAGAACAGTCACAGAGGGGCTGAAATCACTGTATCGAAAAAAGCTGCTGCCTATCGAGGAGTACTATGGCTTTCATGATTTCCACTCACCAAGTCTGGATGAAGCTGACTTTGACAACAAACCCATGGTGCTAGTGGTTGGTCAGTATTCCACAGGAAAGACTACTTTCATCAAGTAAGACCCACGATTATTTATAGTTTCAAATATAAAAGTCTAGAATGTTATGAACTGTCAGAAAGACTTTCTAAAATATAGATGACAAGATCAGACATGCCGGACATAATTATTAGTCTATATATTTTTCCAGATACCTGCTGGAGCAAGATGTGCCTGGAAGTCGTGTGGGGCCAGAGCCCACTACTGATTGCTTTACTGCCATCATGCATGGAGATGTGGAGGGACTTATCCCTGGGAATGCCCTTATAGTAGATCCCAACAAGCCCTTTCGCAAACTCAACCCATTTGGAAACACCTTCCTTAATAGGTTATATGTTGTTTTTATAATTCTTGTGAGCTCTGCCTTGGACTTTCTCAGCTTTTTTTATTTAGTAAATTGCATTAATCACTAACAAAACACTTTTTACTTTATTTAATATTAATTTTAACTTAAGTATGGGTCTCTTCAAAGAATGCTTTCTTATAACATTAAGAAAGTTGTTCTTGCCATTATTTCTACAGGCTTGCTTGTTATTTGTTTTGGATTTAGTTTTATAAGGTTGGTTTAAGAAAATCTAATTTAGTTTAACAGCTTTATTAATTTAGCAAAACCGGTTAATAGAGCAGAAGCTTTACGTATTTAAAACATGCAGTTTCTTCAATATGAAAGGACATGGGTGAAATTGAGATGTTTCATATGATCACTTCTTTCTGGAGCAGGGAAAAAAGCAGAAGCAAAACTTAAAAAGCTGGAATTTCAAGCCTTTGTGTTAAATATCTGAGGAAGGAGCTTCATATATGGAAAAACTGAGAGTGTAACACGTTAGGAAGCTTATGAATGCTGGTGGTACAGAGGAAGCTACAATGCTCTTAGAGAAGCTGGGATATGTAGCATTTAGTTACTTTAAAATCTTACATTTCGAAAAGCTCCTAAAATAATGAGTAATTGAGTTGTAAGTACAGTGCTGTGAAAAAGTATTTGCCCCTTGCTTGGTTTCTTCTGTTTTTGCTCATGCCACATCTGAATGTTTAATATTTTCCAGCTAATCTTAATACAAAATAAAGACATCACAAGTACACACAAAATGCAGGTTTAAATGATCATTCAATTTACTGAACATAAAGTTGTATTCAAAACCTATATCACTATTGTGAACAAGTTACTGCCCACTAAACCTAATAACTGGTTGTGCCTCCATTGGCAATAACAACTGCAACCAAACGTTTGCAATAACTATCAAATAGTATTTTACACATGGCCTACTTTAATATGCAGAATTGTTTTTTAATTTGGCTATATTGAAAGGTTTTTAATCCTGAACTGGTCGTTTAAGGTCTCGCCACAGCATTCTAATTGGATTTGAGTCCTTGCTTGCATGCTTATCACTGTCCTGCTGCATAAATAAACTCAGCTTGAGTTTTAGGTCATGAACTGACAGGTGGGCATTCTCCTTCAGGATTTTCTCATAGAGAACAGTATTCATTGTTCTATCAGTTATGACAAGTCATCCAGTTCCTGCCAAAGCAAAGCAGCCCCAGACCATTACACTACCACCATCATGTTTGACTGTTGGTATAATGTTCTTATCCAAATTTAACAGGGCCCATGTCTTTTTTGGCTAATGCAAGATGAGCCTTTTTCGGTCAGCTGTAGTTTGGTCCTTGCAACTCTTCAATTTTGCCAAGTGTCTTACTTGTTGTGGAATTGTCTACTTTAGATGTTCATGTGGGTTCTTTTGTGACCTCGGGGATGAGTTGTTGATGCGTTCTTGGTGAAATTTTGGATGGTCTGCCACTCCTGGTGAAGTTGACCACAAGTTTTGTCCATTTGTGGATAATGGCTCTCACTGTGTAGGTCCCAGAGCCTTACAGAGCATTTATATGCAAATCGCTTTAGTATGTGGCATCATGTGCTGTTTTTGAGACATACTAACCCAGTTCACAATGCCAGACAGGTTTTGTTTAAGTGATGTTTAGATTTAGCTGGTGTGGTAGCAATCATAGCTGGGTGTGGCTATTAAAAATGGACCCAATTGTTAATTTGTGGATTTGGTTAACTGGCTAATTTAGTAGTTAAAGGGCAATTACTTATTCACATAGTGCCAGGTAAGGCTGAAAGGCTTTAATTATAATTTTTAAAAAGCATTTTGTGTTTACTTCTTCTCTTAAAATCTAATATTAAAAGTAGTTTGGGGATCTTACATATATAAGTGTGACATATAAAACAATAGAAGGAAATGGGAAGGCGGCCAGTACTTTTCACAGCAATCCTCACTGGACGCAATAAAATGGAAAATTTAATGTTTCAAGTGTACTGTGGTGGCATTTGTGAAAATGAAGCTATCAGCAAGAGCAACAGTAGCTGCAAGTTAAAGTTGACTATTACTTCACATACTAGTTGCTAAATAACATAATCATCATCCCAAAACTGAATATGCACTTTGACAATGCCACAACTAAAATGGTACATTAAGAGCTTCACAAAGCCAACGAGCCATGATGAATAAGAGCACAAAAACCTACACCCCTAACCACTGGGAGGAAATAAAAGAAAACGGTAATTTCGTCTATGAATCTAAACAGAATCATATTGAATGTAATCTGTTTGGTCAAAAAATTGCTTTGCATGGTTGTCTAACATTCAACAAGTAGTAGCCAATTTTACTGTACTAGAGGCACTCTATGGTGCTCGATGGTCTGTTTCCATATTCGTTATCCCTTGAAAATGATACTTTTCCTTATTATTGAACTGTCTCACATCCCAACACAAAACCATTAGGACATGTGTGACAGCATTTAAGCTGTTTTAAAACTCATTATCAGCCATTTAAAAATGTTCCATCTTCTGTATCTAAATGTCTGTAACAGTTTTAAAAGTATTACAATATATTGTAACCTAAACCACATAGGTTGTACAAATTTAACATAATAATAGACATTGTATTTAGTATTTAGACACCTGAAATTCGAAAGTTTATGATGATTGAATATCAAAAACGTAAATCTCTTATTCACAAAAGCATTCAGACACTGTGCTGTGGCATTTCAGATTGTGGTCAGATGCATCCTGTTTGCTTATTATTCTTGTGATCTGTCTAGATCTCAATTGGAATCAACTCGCAATGTAGACTGCTCTGTCAGGACAAAAGCCAAGCCACAAAGTCTAAGGAACTGTCTGTTGATCTCTGCAATCAAATTGTGGCAAGGCAAAGAACAGGGCAGGGATAGCTTTGATTGTTCCATGACCACATTGGCCCCCAAAAATGGTAAAACCTTGCGCAACATTGAACCTTCCTAGATCTGGGCAAGAACGGCATTTGTCAGGAAGGTAAGAAAGAACTGAGTGGTCACTCTTAAAAGAGCTCCGAATTACTGTGCAGAGATATCTCTGCAGCTCTCCATTAATCATACCTTTGTTTGCCTTTGGAAGCCACTGATAAGTAAAAAGCATATGACAACATGTAAAGGACCTGGCAGCACGATGAAATTATTTTCTAGTCTGATGAGATATGAATTAAACTCTTTGGGCAACATGAAGCATAATGTCTGGCATAAACATACATTGCCTGTCACCTGGGTAATATGAACCACTGAAACATAGTGGTGGCAGCATCAGGGACAGGGACACTGGTAAGAACTGAAGGATAGGTGAATGCAGCCAAATACAGGAACCTACTCCAGAGTGCACACAATGACGCAAATGATACAGCCAAAGCAAGTCTCTGAATTGTCTTGAGAGTCTCAGCCAAGGGCTTAACTCTAAATCACGTTTGTGGAAAGACTAGAAGATGGCAGTTTACAGATGCTCACCATCCAATCTAATGGAGCTTACGAGGCTCTGCCATGAAGAACGGGGTAAACTGCCCAAATCCTTGTGTGCAAAGCTTGTAAAAATGTATCCAAGAACACTTGCCAAATGTGGCTTCTACAAAGTTTTGAATTAAGGGGCTGAATAAGATATTTTAGTTTTTGATTTCGTATT
The DNA here is from genome assembly GCF_030014385.1 of Trichomycterus rosablanca. Classification (NCBI taxonomy): domain Eukaryota; kingdom Metazoa; phylum Chordata; class Actinopteri; order Siluriformes; family Trichomycteridae; genus Trichomycterus; species Trichomycterus rosablanca. Next base: position 20,714,886 of record NC_085998.1, on the reverse strand, counting down.
AATTTTTGACTCTAAAACATTTTACTTATTCATTATTATTAAATGTATATTGATTGGTAAAATTGCAATTATATTGTAAAATCAAGTCCACAACACAAAAGTCATGTGATCTAAATACTTTCTAAATCCTCTGGGTATGTGGTAAAGGTACACTGAGTAATTCACTCCTCTATAATGCTTCTCATATGTTATTATTATTAACACCACTGCCCCGATATTAATCTCATTCAATTAGGGTTTCCCCATTCCTGTGTGATTCTAATGTTTTGAGAATGTCACTTTCCTAAACTTCCTTCCCTGGAAACTCAGCTTGATAAACCAATTTACAGGAGGAAGTGCCTGTGTTGTTTTAGACTTCTGATCATTAGTGTACCATATTGTTTAATTTTGGCAGCAGAGGTAATTTTCCTTCAGGAAACCCCTGTGCGTTATAAGTACCACAGTCACACAATAGGCCAATCTGGGAGGGGTGCGGCCAAAATATTCATGCT